>NC_137510.1:14495000-14552500 GCF_041902795.1 Electrophorus electricus
AAAGATAAATACACATATATTATCTTTCCATAGTATATTTATTTACATTAGATTATGGTATTATTTTCAAAAGCAGTGTAATATCCCCCCCCCCCATTATTAACTTTTTAATATAATGTATAACTCATATACTGTATATAATATGGAACGCTCCATCTCAATTTTTAAAATGTCTGATATATTAGTAAAACATGCAAAACAACTATATATTTTAGAATATATCAAAATAAGATAAATTGAAGCAAAATATGAAGATATACACAAGTCAGGTACTTCCAAAAAAAGAGAACATAACAGTAGATTTTTGGAAAACAAAAAAGAAACACTGGTTGAAGAAGCGACAAAGGGAAAAGATACCTCAAATCTCAGATGGTGAAGAAATGTAAAAATTCAAAGAATGATTTTAATGTACTCCCACAAAATATGCACAAAATAAAATAAATAATCTGATGGCGTTATCCATGTTAATTAGTGTTGGTGAATGTAGAATGATGTAAAATACAGTAGTGCACACTCTGCAAGTTAAGTACAATGAATGTTACATATATCACATGACCTAAATGTATGGTGGAACTGGAGGTTAGAATATAAACTGTAGAATCTGAATGTGAGACTGTCTGGTAGTAAATTTGCATTAAGCTTCCAATCTGAAGGTTGATAAAAGGGGTCCCAGGAGTATTTATATATTTATTTATAGCTAGCCAAAATATGTTGGTGGGTGAACAGATTCCAAAGTGGATAGCATTGCCAGATAAATGCTTAGTCCATGACAACAAGTTCCTGGTATGATATCCAAGGCAAACTTCAGGATAACCCTAGCCTCTACTTTCTCTGTGCAAATGATACAGTAGGAGCAATGGAAGATCTAAAAACAAAAACAAACAAACAAAATAATTCTATGAGGCAACAAAAAGTAAAATAATGGCAATGAAAACATTTTAATAAAAAACTATGAAACAAAATAAATACTCAGTTTTTAGTATTTATGCATGATTATCAATAAAATTTATATTTAATGTAATGTTTAACCAGAACTTACCTGAATATCTTTAAGTGAGGGCAGTTGGCAAACATCAGTTGTACTGCTCAAGCATACATTAACACTGTCCTTCATTGCTCCATAATTGGTTATGGATAACTTCTGTTAAAAATATGAAAAGAGATGGAACAGAAATGATTAACTCTTACACATTTGACTCCAAATAATGCAAAAATAATAAATAAGGGTCTCTGGAAAAATAAAGCTTTCCTAATAGTTTGACAAAAAAGGTAACAGTCACAGGATTATTATTGTTAAACATGTAAATAGTATGAGGTAAAACGTTGAAGAAAGAGAGTAGTCAAATTTGTGGCCTGTAGAAAAATCAGCAAATTGAGAGAGATGTGATTTTTACAATTTTGTTCATTTAACTTACATGTACCAAGTGTTCATCATTTTATTCAGGTTTTTCCAGATCTTATGAGTAGAAGTAGGGTCAGGCATCTGAAATCTTCTTGGTACAATATACAAGCGCCATTTGATTGAAATAACATTAAGCCTTGAGGAGCCTTGTGTTTCACGGAAGCCAATGATGATATTTTACATTTTTGATATAGTAGTTTTAAAAAGGACTCCTGTGATCATGTATGAGGTATATGAATATCAATTTTTGGTAGTGTGAGATAACAGTTGCGCTAAGTGTGCTTTTTTTCCTCCAGTGTTAACATGTAATATTTACTCTTTATACATTCTGCAATATTAGATATTGGCATAACACCTTTACATTCCATGACAGCCAACACTAGTACACAAAGATAAAAATAAAGATCCATATAATTCTTTGTCTATTAAACATTATTTTCATGTTTAAATTGGCATATTTGTGCATATCTGTGCATTAACTTGGAAAAACAGTACAAAAGAGAGACAAATCTGAAATTACATGTAGAATTGTAGGATGTAAGTAGCATTTAATGAAATTATGTTCTGTATAATCATTTAAAAACTCCACCAAATAATCAATGAATGCAATTAGCCATAATAAACAGCTCTATAAAGAGAGGAGTGATACTTGAATAAGGAAAAAAAAAAAACATTACTCCTAAATACAAACAATCTGAATTATTTGAAGTAGAAGCAGTGAATAAATGATGAATAATTGTTCAGGCTAACTATGAAATGTATGCACAGCATGTAAGCACCCAAACTACATAAAATGAGACCTTGTTAATAATTCTCATCAAAAACATACTGGTAGTTTATGGAATGCACTTTTCTATGGCAAAACATGCAAATCAGAATAAATAGGTCTCTTTTTGTATATTATTCCTAAAGTTTTCCTTTGCATCTTATGCAACTATAGTGTGTTGTTGTAGAAATTATTTAAAGGCCCCAGGCTCTTTAGAGCTGTGAGGCTAGGTCACTATTCCCAGTGGAACAAGCATTAAAATCTGCGAGAATAACTGGTGGAGGTGTAGGACGACGATGAGAAGTTCATGCTGAAGCCGGAGCCAGTGGCATCAAAGCTACCTCTTCTTGAGCCTGATCTAGATCCAGTTCTTGACCCAGATCTTGAGCCAGAAGCAGAACCAGCACCGCTGATGTTGTAGGGACTGTAAAGTCCTTTACTAGACTGTGAGCAGGCTTCCAGCAATTTTAGCCCAGTTCCTTCCTCCGTCATGCTTCTGTCCATTGCATCCTTATAGGAGATCTTAAGTTTGGTTTTGGGGCATGTAAGGTATTTAGAATAAGCACTGACATCTCTTAGTTTTTGGGCTGTGCGGGCATCTATAGTGCCTCGCTTGATGGCCTCTTCCAGAGAGACTCTTCCTTCAGCCTCTGGCTCAATAAGACCACCAGTGAGATACTGCACTTCCAGGAATCGCTGACCAGCTTCATAATACAGCCAGCCTTTCTTAAGGGCTTGAGCAGCAGACATCTTTGCTTTGGTTCTAGGATCCTCAAATCCATTGAAGGCTTTCTGTGCTAAATTTATTCTGTCGACCATTGACTTATCTAAAAGACCCCCACTGGCTGCATCAGCAACAGAGAACTTTTCCCCAGTTGATGGGTCTATTATGCCACCTGTGCAGGCTTGTGCTTCCAACAGTCTCTGTCCAGAGATGCTGTCAACTAAGTTTCTGTGCATGGCTTCAGAGACTGAAACCTTCTCTAGGGTGTCTGTATCAAGAATTCCCGCAATAGGACCAGTCTCCTCAGTTGGATCATTCCATACAGATGTGGGGGTTTTGATGGAGGGTATGGGACTCATTGGATAAGAGGAAGTGGATCCAAAGGAGGATGACCGGGAACGAAAGCCACCCATGTTTCCAGATAACATGTCAGCAAATTCTGTAATGGCAAGATTTCCAGAGCGGTACTGGTCAAGAGATGACTGATCAATAAGGCCTCTTGCCAGAGCATCAGCAATGTCATACTGGCGACCTGATCTCCTGTCAATAATTATGGACTTCTCTTCACCATCAGAAGAAGTCATTGTAATTTCTTCCCATTCACATTCCTGCTCTGAAAGTTCAAGGTATGTCTGGTGGTCAATGAGTCCCTTGCGATAAGCTTCATACACAGACATTTCCTTGCCTGTCTCGGGATCAACAATTACAACTCTACGTTTGCGAACAGAGGATTTGGATGATGATGTTTTTTCCCGTTTCTTTTCCTTTAGAAGCAAAAGCACAAGACCAGTTTGTGGGTCTGTAATGCATCTCTCCATTAGCTGCAGATAGGTTAGGTTCTCTTCTGTGTTTGGGTCAAAGAAGCCCTTGGTATCATCGGATGGATCACTGAGAATTTCATTCATCTCCTGATCAAAGAATCCTCGGTTGTAGGCCACTTCCACTGGCAAACGATGGCTTTCCTCAGGATCGATGATACCTCCAGTAGCAATTTGTGCTTCAAGAAGACGAATTCCATGATCTTTTAGGATGAGACCTTTTTTCATAGCCTGGAAGAGGGAGATGGTTTTGCCTGTATAAGGGTCTCTGTAGCCAGTGACAGCCCGTTCAGCAGACATGAGTTTGTCTTTAAATTCTAGACCCACAATTCCCATTCTCACAGCTTCACTGACTGTAAGCTTAAGGTTTTTGATGGGATCAATGATGTATCCTGTGGCTGCTTGAGCTTCCAGCAGTTCAAAGGCAGTTCCTGGCCTGATCATGTTCTTTTTCATGGCTTGGTATATGGAAAGACGGTCTTTAGTTGTTTCCAGAAACACACCAGCAATGCAACTTGTGCCCTCAAGATACTTCTTGAGTCTACTGCTCAACTCTTCAACTGTTATCAGACCCTCACTGAGATCAGATGCTGTTTTTGCATCAATGATTTGTGAACGGACTAACTCTTCCATTGTGATTTCCTTCCTGAGACCCTTAAACATTGGTCTTTTTTCTGCTAAAGCCAGCAGATACAGTCCATTTTGATCAACCTTGCATCTCTTGAGCAGTTGGAAATATGAGAGCTTTTCCTCTGTGACAGGATCAACATATCCCTTAACTTCATCAGAAAGCCTCTCATAGGTCTCTTTACTGATATAGCCACGTTGTGTAGCAACATCTGCTGGGAGATGGAAGTTGAATTCTGGATCTATGATACCTCCAGTGGATATTTGAGCTTCAAGAAGCCTTAAAGCATAGTCCTCTTGTACAAGGTTCTTTTTCATTGCTTGGAAAAGAGAAATTATTTTCCCACTATATGGATCCTTATACCCAGTAACAGCTCTTTCTGCAGACAGAAGTTTGTCATGAATTTCTGGTCCGACTACCCCTTTCCGCACTGCTTCATCAACTGTAAGCATCTCATTTCTAATGGGATCAATGATAAACCCAGTGGCTGCCTGTGCTTCCAAGAGACCAATAGCATCTTCTGGCTTCATTAACCCTCTCTTCATTGCCTGATAAATACTGATTGCAGAACTGGAATCAGGTCTCACACCTGCAACACTGCCTGTACCAAACAAGTACTGTTTAACACTCTGCAACTCCATGATCTCACGAATTGTCTTCTTCTCTTGCTTCAGCAGGTTGTAAGTGTCTAAGTCAATAATATGAGCATTATAGAGTTCTTCAATAGTGACACGGCGTCTGACTATGTCGTATGACTTGATGGTTTGTCCTCTGATTATTTCTCTCTGCTCCATTATTTCAATTATTATAATTATCATTCGCTCTTTTGTTATTTTGCCAGAACGATAATCATCCAGTAGCTTTATCCTCTCCTCTTCAGGTAGCAGTTTAGAGTTCATGACATCCCAGAGGGACATTGAGCCTTGTGCATGACTCTCAATCGGGAGGTCAACCTGAATACTGGCTAGATCACTCTGTGTTTGTTCTTCAGTGTAAAGATAAGTCTTTTCCACCAATGTTGGTGCCTGTGGTTTAGAAATTCGTAAGAGATTTAAGCCTGTCTGAGGGTCTGTCATACACTTATCCTTCAATTGTTTATATGACACATTTTCATCAGTATCTGGGTCAGAGAAGGTTTTGTTTTTATCCGAGATTTCAGCAATGCTCTTGGCCATTTCTTTGCTAAAATATCCCTGCTGGCATGCTGCATCAGTGGGAATCCGATGACTGTTAATGGGATCAATAATTCCTCCAGTGGAAGTCTGTGCCTCCAAGAGAGGCATGCCATGTTCTTTGGGGATGAGATCTTTTTGCATTGCTTGGAATACAGAGATTTTATTGCCTGTGAATGGGTCTTTGTAGCCAGTAACAGCTTTTTCAGCAATGAGAAGTTTTTCGTGAAGCTCAGGTCCCACAACACCTGCTTTGACAGCATCATCAACTGTAAGGAACTGATTCTTTATAGGATCCACAATAAAACCTGTAGCAGCTTGGGCTTCGAGCAGGGCTATTCCTTTGTTCTGTCTCAGGAGATTCTTTTTCATTGCTTGATAAATGCTAATTTTCTCTTTTGTAGGTTCAAGGTATATTCCAGCAATGCTTTCAGAGCCTTGTAGATACTTGTTAACAGCATTGTTTATGCTCACCTCATCTGGAGTCATCTTACCTTGCTGAAGCAAATCAAGAGTAGTTTTATCAATAATTCTGGAGTCAAACAGGGATTTAGCTGGGACGGGAGCCCTGAGCCCTTTGAAACTGGATTGCTCTTGTTTCTTGGCTTCTTTTTCATCTACAATTGTGATTACAATCTTTATAATCTTCTCAATTGTCATTTTCCCAGACCTGTATTGCCTGATCAAATCAAGCCTTTGTTCCTCAGTAAGATAATCTGAGTTGATTATCTCCCAGATAGTAACTTTCCTTCCTTTAAATTGTCCACTCTGAACTTCCACGTTTGCCTGTGTCATGGCTTCTTTGGTCTGTGCCTCAGTGAACTTCTGTTCTTCTTTGTTACTGATCGCTTGTTCAGATAGGGGCAGAAGTTGAAGACCTGTCTTTTTGTCAGTGAGGCACCTCTTCTGAAGCTGCATATATGTGACATATTCTTGGGTGTTAGGATCATAGTAACCTTTGATTTCATCTGTTGGGTTATTCAAGACCTCATTGGTTTCATCAGCAAAGTAACCCCGCTTGCAGGCGATGTCATGTGGAATGTGATGGCTTTTCACAGGGTCTATAATACCTCCTGTTGCCAGTTGTGCATCAAGGAACCTCATTCCCTGGTCTTTGTGAATCAGTTCCTTCTTCATAGCCTCAAACAAAGACACAGTTTGTCCACTGTAAGGATCCCTGTAGCCTGTGACGGCTCTTTCTGCAGACAAAAGTTTTTCATGCAGCTCAGGGCCAATAACACCAGCTTTGACAGCTTCATCAACTGTAAACATCTGGTTTTTAACAGGGTCTATGATGTATCCAGTTGCAGCTTGAGCTTCTAATAGATTCATAGCATGTCCTGGCTTCATCACATTCTTTTTGATTGCCTGGTATAATGACATTATTTCTTTAGTTGAGTTGATGATCACTCCTGCAATGAAGTTTGAGCCCTTCAGAGACTTATACACAGCCTCCATCTCAGACACCTCTTTGATAGTCTTATTTCCTTTGTGTAACTTGTTATAGAGATCCTTGTCAATAACTTTGGATTCAAGTAGCTCTGCTGCAGGAACAGGTCTTCTGAGGCCATCAAATTCAAGCTCATGCTTTTTCTCTTTTTCCTCTGCAACAGAGATTACAATTTTAATGATCTTTTCTACTGTAATCTTGCCAGTTTTGTACTGACGAATTAGATCCTTTTTCTGGTCCTCTGTGAAGTACTCAGAATTAATAATTTCCCAGATAGTAACTGTTTTTCCTTTGAATCTTCCAAATGGCACAGACACAGTTGTCTTATGGAAGATATCTCTGGTTTCTTCCTCAGTGAAAGTTCTGGCATTAAGAGCAGCCTTCTCTGTAACAGGCAGGAGGAGCAATCCAGTTTCAGGATCAGTGATGCACCTCTCCATTAACTGCAAGTATGTGAGGTTTTCTTGGGTGTTTGGATCAAAGAATCCTTTTGTGTCATCTGAAGGATCTTGAAGAATTTTGTTAATTTCTGCATCAAACTGTCCCTGTTTATAAGCAGTTTCAATTGGTACACGGTGGCTATTAATGGGGTCAATGATTCCACCAGTAGCAATCTGAGCCTCAAGCAGTCTGATTGCATGATCTTCCACTATAAGGCCTTTCTTCATGGCCTCAAAGAGTGAAATCTTTTCCTCTGTGTACGGATCCTTATAACCAGTAACAGCTTTTTCAGCAGACAACATTTTGTTATGGAGTTCAGGTCCTATGAGACCCTCCTTCACAGCTTCATTGACAGATAACTTCTTGTTTTTAACAGGGTCAACAATATATCCAGAGGCTGCCTGTGCTTCCAGTAGTACCAAACCAGTTCCAGGAGCAATCTTCTTCTCTTTGATAGCTTGATAAATAGGCATTTTATTATTTGGGTGAACAAGAAGGCCCCCAATGCAGTTCTTACCCTTAAGAATTGTTTTGAGGTTTTCTGTCTGGCTCAGCTCATTCACTCTGATCTTGCCTTTTGTTAGCTTGTCATAATCCTTATTGCCCAATAGGCCTACTTCTAACAGGCGGCTTGCGGGGACCTTCTCCCTAATGCCATCAAAATATAAGGCAGATTCTCCATTTCTACTGTCCACTTCAACACTTTGGCCATTGAGGTCAACAGTCTGAATTTCCATCTCTTGAGTCCGGGAGATTTGGTGTGTTTGAATAACTTCAAGCTGCTGAAGTTTATCACGCAACTTCTGATTTTCTTCAGCAAGCATTTTCTCCTGCTCGAGCTTCTTCCTCTCAAGCTCTTGCATTTCTTTTTGTTTTTTGAGCATTTCCTCTTCAGCTTCTTTTTGTTTCTTAAGAGCAGTGTCCATCGTGGACTGAAGTTTCTTTTTCTCTTCTTCCATGTGCCTTTGTTGCTGCTGTTGTTCCTCCTGTAGAGCTCTGGATTTTTTCACTTCTTCTTCAAACTGGCTTTCCAGTCTTTTCTTCTCATCTTCAATTTGTTTTTCTTTCTTCAACAGCATCTCCTTTTCTGAGATGAACGTCTGCTGCAGGATTGTTTTCTCCTGTTTAATCTGTTCCTGTTGTGCAGCTGCCATCTAGAGAAATTGGAGAAAAAAGTGTTACATAAATATAAATAAACAAGTTGTCTTTCTACATAACGAACTATATTGTTAATAAAATATCAGAGTAAACACTCATTCTATAGTTGAAAGAAGCTATACTCTAAGAAAAAAATGACTTAATCAGGAGTAATTGCCAAAATTATGTACTTCCTAGAATAAGGAAGAAAAATAATTACATTTGATCATTTAAGCAATGTTAGTTTTTAGGGAGGGGGTTAACAATGACATAAGCTGCAAAACTATGCCATGTTTAACACAATACCTCTTGAGATTTTTTCTGTAAGTCTTCAGCCTCTTTTTTCAATTTAGACTTTTCTTTTTCAAGGTCAGCAATTGCTTGGCGTAGCTCATTGGCTTCTTTACTACTGCTTAATCTCTGTACCTCCAATTTTTCAACAACGGTCATTTTCTCTTTTGTGGCAAGCTCAGTCTCATGAAGACGTGCGCTGATCTCATCTGCCTGCTTTTTGAATTTCTTTGCTTCCTCCTCAGCTTTTGAATGGGCATCACTAAGCTGAGACACCCAGAGTTTAAGTTTCTCAGCTTCGGCTGTGATCTCCAACTGTCTTTTGCGTTCAGCTTCTAATGATTTCTGGAATCCCTCTGTCTCTTCTTCAAGTCGCTGCTGCATCAGCTGTTTGTCTTCAAGCAGCTTTTGAGCCTGTTCTTGAGCCAGATCTTTTTGTCTCTGAAGCATTTCTGCTTCAGCTCTCAGTCTGGAGGCTTCCTGAATAGCTTGCATCTTTTCCTTAAGCATTTTTTCAGCAAGTGCCCTTTGCTGGGCAAGGTCAGACTCTGCTATCTGTCTCATACGTGCTGCTTCCTGAGCCTCTATACTGAGTCTAGCAGCTTCTTCTGCTAACTTTTTCATGTTCTCTGCCTCCTCTTCCAGGAACTTCTGAGTATTGTCCTTGTCCTTTCGGATAAGTCGCTGGTTTTCCTCTTCAATTCGGATCTTGAGTTTGATAAGCTCCTCCATTTGAATCTTAACTTTAAATAGTTCATCTTCTACCTGGGCCTTCTGTTTAACAGCATCACTGACTTCATCCTTAAGTCGATGTAGCTCATCATCCAAAAGTGATTTCTGTTTGTCAGTTTCATCTAGCTGCAATTTCACTTTGGTAAGCTCTTGCTCAACTTGAGATTTCTGCTTAAGAGTTTGCTCTGCAAGTGTT
The DNA here is from genome assembly GCF_041902795.1 of Electrophorus electricus. Classification (NCBI taxonomy): domain Eukaryota; kingdom Metazoa; phylum Chordata; class Actinopteri; order Gymnotiformes; family Gymnotidae; genus Electrophorus; species Electrophorus electricus. The sequence goes on from NC_137510.1 coordinate 14,504,758, forward strand.
TTGTGCTTTGCCATTTCTGCATCAGCTTGCTGTTTCTGTCTCAGTGCAGCAGTCTCTGCTTGAGCACGCTTGGCAGCTTCAAATTCAGCCTCCTTTCTTATTCTCTCAGCATCTTCCTGGGCTTGGGCCTGACGGCTAGCTTCCTCTTCAGCTGCCTGACGCTGACGCTCTGCCTCCTCTGCTTTCTGCCGAAGAAGGGCAGCTTCATTTTCTGCCTTTTCTTTGGCTTTCTCTGCTTCCTCAGCAAGCTTTTTGGCTTTTGCATACTCTTCCTTTAGCTTTTCCTGCACAAGGCTGTCTTCTTTCTGCTGCACAAGGACACTCTGGACTTGATGCTCAGCAGCACTGCATCTCTGAGCTGCCTCTTTTGCTACCAGGATTTGTTTCTCTGCCTCCATATCAGCATCGTCCTTCTGCTTTCTGGCCTCTTCTGCCTTCTTTTTGAGACGCTCCACCTCCTCTTGGGCAGTCTGCCGCTGTCGAGCTGCTTCCTGCTCTGCTGCTGCAATCTTCTTTACCTTTTCCTCAGCTTCTCTCCTCCTGTTCTCTTCCTCCAAGGCAAGCTTACGAAACCTTTCCACCTCCCCTTCAGCCTGCAACTTACTCTTCTGGGTTTCTTCAGCAATATTCTTTAGTTTGTTTAATTCAAGCTCCAAATCAAGCTTGCCAGATGAAGCTTTCTCAAAGTTAAGCTTCAAAATACGAATCTCCTCCTCAACAATTCTTCGCTGTTTGAGAGTTTCATCTACAATTGCTTTCTGTCTTCCTAACTCCATCTCAGAAGATTTCTTGAGCTGATCGATCTTCTCCTCAATATCCTGCTTATGCTGGCTTGCCTGATCTTCAAGAGCCTTCCTCTGGTAGGCTTCATCCTCAGCTTGCCTTCTGAGGCGCTCATTTTCTGCCTCTTTTTCCTTGAGGGCTATCTCTGCCTCGGTTTTTAGACGAGTAGCATCATTGATTGCAGCAAGCTTTTCTTTTAGTATTCTTTCAGCTTCTGCTCTTTGTCTGGCTGCTTCCTCTTCAGCTACCTGCCTCTGCCTTTTTGCCTCCTCAGCAATAGCACGAAGCTTAGCTGCCTCCTCAGCAAGGTCCCTCATTTTAGCTGCTTCAGTTTCCAGGAGCTGTTTACTCTTTTCAGTGGTAGACATGCTCTCCTTCTCTGCTTTGGATTTGAGCTGTAGAAGTATGTCCATTTCACTTCTTACTTTTGTCAGTTCATCTTCAAGCTGCTTACGCTGTTGCACTGCAGCATTAACCTCATTCTTCAAGCGGTAAAGCTCATCATCAAGCAGGGACCTTTGCTGCTCCGCGTGGTCAAAATCAGCCCTTAAACGGATGAGCTCCTGCTCAGCAGAGAGCTTTTGCTGAGCTGTAGCTTCAGCCAGTTTCCGTTGCCTCTCCAGTTCTTGCTCTGCCATCTCCTTCTGCTTCAGGGCAGACTCCTCAGCTTTTGACCGCTTTTTGGCCTCCCTTTCTGCCTCTTCTTTTTGCTTCTCTGCTTCTTCCTGGGCAAGAGTCTTTCGGTGGGCTTCTTCCTCAGCCTGAAGCCTCAGGCGAAGGGCCTCATTTGCTTTCTGCCTCCATTTTTCCAGCTCTTTCTCTGCATCCACCCTTGCCCTGTCTGCCTCCTCCTGTTGTTTTTTGAGGCGATCTGCTTCCTCCTGCAGCTGCATGACAGTTCCATGCTTTTCTTTAAGTGATTCCTCAAGTTTTGATGTCTTCTCAACAAATGACATACGCTTACTCTGGAGCTCAGCTGTTGCACTTTTCTGTGCTGCTTCATGAGCAAGACTGATCTGTCTGTCCTTCTCCACCTCGGCCTGCTTCATACGTCTTTCGGCCTCTTCTGCCTGCAGCTTAAGTTGCTCAAGGTCCTCAAGGGCTTTTTGCTTCTGCTTAGCAGCCTCCCTCTCTGCTTCACACTTAAACTTCAGCTCATCCTCTGCCTTGCGCTTCTTCTGAGTCTCTTCAGTGACCTGCTTGCGTAGTTTCTCTGCCTCCTCTTGAGCTGCTTTTCTGAGTTTTTCAGCCTCTTCAGCTTTCTCCCTAAGCTGCTTCAACTCTGTCTCTGCAGTGGATTTTTGTTTTACTGTTGTGTCCAGCTGGAGCCTGATGACACGGATCTCCTCTTCTATTTTGGCTCGACTCTGAAGGGCCTCTTCCACCTGCTGACTTTTTGATTTGATCTCCTGCTCTGAGATGTTTCGGAGTTCATGCAACTCTTGCTGAATATTCTGCTTTTGCTTCTCAGCATCCACAGCAACAACCTCTCTCTTGCTAACTTCTTCTTGCATCATAAGCTTAAGTTCCTTTGCCTCTTTCTCTGCTTTGGCAATGGCCTTTGCATGAGCTTCAGCTAGCTGCTTCTGTTTCTCTAACTCAGCTTGCATTTCAGCCATTTTTTTCCTTTCCTCCTCTTTAAGTTTCTCAGCAGCTTTCTGTATTAGTGGAAGCAAATGGTAAAGAACATTATGATTAAGATCAAGAATGACAGAATGTTAAGTGTTAATGTTATTTTTAGTTCAAAGAAAGATGCATACGTGACAAATGTTGAGTTAGGTTTTCTGAGAACAGTGCAAAAATATGCAGTCATTTGGGTTATGACAATGTGATATAATTAATGTATGGAGACGAGACATTTTTTTCACAACATCCACAATTAGAATAAAAGGTCATGCGAATGAGGTATGTACTCCATTTAAGATGTAATTTAAGGGCAGTCATTGAAGGGTTGTTAAAAAGGTGAGTAAAGCATGTCTAGTGATAACAATATTGACCACATAATGCACAATGAATAATCCATAGCGGTAAGTTCCTTGAAACATGTAGAAACAATCTTTGTATGGACATTAACACACACTAACACACCCTATAGTGTTTTTCTCTGAATGACAAGAAATTTAAAAAGCAAAGTGCATGTGGTACAAAAAGGCAAAAAAAAAAACAAACCCAAAAAACAAACACATTTGAGGGGAATTATTGCTGGAAATAAAATGAGAGGAAGTGCTGCATACACTTCAAAAATATAAATAGAATTGAAAAGACAATATTGTAATTGAAAGTAAACTGATTATATGTTAATATACGCTTACATAAAAAAAAAGTACTAAAAGAGATGCTCTAAAGCAGAAGGGCCAGCCAGAGTAAAAAGATGAAGGACGGCTTTCAATAAAGAAAATTAAAGGCATCTAATTCTTCTGCTTCAATCATTCAAATAAATAATTTATACATACACAATATTTTTATGGTATCAAAAAGTAGGTGCTCTAACATTACTCGGAATTAAGCAGTGAGAATCAGATAATCCCACCAGAATATTCACATGAAAAGATGTGAAACAGGCTTTAGAGAAGGACAGGGGAATGTGAAGGATGTGAGCAGAGTGAAGTTTTTACCTCTTTAGTGCCCAAACAAGACAAGCAATCATCATGACAAAGCACTGGCAAGCAGTTAAGAGAAGCAAACAAATAAAGGTTAGGGTTAGAAAGAAATGGGGAGAAAGGAATCTGTTATTCAGTGAAAGTGAAGAAATCAGTTCAAGGCATACAGTAGGGCTTAGATACTGAGTGAAAGAGAGCTGAAAATAATAAATAAAAAGTAGCTTCAACAACATGATTGTCAGGGTATAATCTGAGAACATTTCAATATATGAAATATGTCTGCAAATAAAAGAAATATTACAATTAATTGCTGGCACTAATTTGATCTCTCAAATTCATCTAAATGTTTTGTAAGGTTTTCAATTCAATGCCTACCACCAGGTTAAAAAATCTTTAGATCCAGATGTGAGCTGAGCATTTCAACAGAATTCTAAATTCCATACTGACAATCCTATTAGAGGATATCTGCTTGCATGAATCGGGATATGGGTCATTCTGTGACAAATCACTTTGACTCATCACCCATCACAGCTCTGTGAGCCATTTAAACCATTAAAAGCTGCAGAGTAATGTTTAAACCATCTGTTATTTGTAAATAATTGATATGAGATGATTATGACTGTAAAAGATTACTGAGGGTGGAAGGGTGCCTCAAAACAGAATAGATTTTCCACTTGATTTTCTTTGTATGCATTGGCAAAAAAGTAAAATGGTGACATGACTTCCTATGTAGTGGCTCCACACTATATGATGAATAACTTTCTTTCATCAAATGACTGAAAAAACAATTAAGTTTTGTTATGACTGATTTAATGTGCATTTATGCCTCCAGTAATACGCTATTTCAAACCTCCTCAGCACATGACAAAGTGTTTGTCTAGTCATCCATACATTAAATATGTGCATTTGTAAAAATTGCTGGTGAGTAGTTTGTGATAGTGTTAATGTGTTGGTTTTGTTTAGTACAGTTCAGTCCCATGGAAATGCCACGCACCTCCTCATCCTCTAGCCGGGTCTGTGTGTCTTTGATGAACTTGATGTACTGGCTGGTCAATGTCATCAATTCACTATAGCGAGTTCTCAGTGTTACATACTATGGAGGGAAACAAAAAGCATTTTAATGTTTGAAATGTTAGGATATTTTAAAGACATATTTTGATATGCACCAGAGCTCTTACATTTTGAACAACTACACAGGTATATTACACTATGTAAGTACAATGGTAAAATAACAGCAACAGAGAATGTACTTTCACACACCTCCTGAATTATGTTATCAGAGGCAGATTCCACTTTGGTTTTCTTCAGAGGAGATGTCAGGGGTTCTGCCTGGGCATTGTAAGCCACCAGCTGCAGTTCATAATCCTGCAAAAGGTAAAAGTTTGTAAAAGGTATTTAATGGGAAAATGGGTCAAAACTGCATAAACAAGAAAATGTGGAACAAGTGCATGCTTCTATCACTTACCTTAATGGTGTCAATGTAAGCCTTGGCATATTTCTGACATTCATCTACTTTCTCTTTGTTTTTCTCAATCTCCTCCAGAAGTTTCTATGAGTGTTAAGTAAGTACATTGGAATTGTTGTCTTAGCATATTAATAAGATACATAGTTAGTCTTAAGTTCAGGTTTCATTGTGATTATAGCATTAAAGATATATATTTGTGCATATGACTGCATAAGTTCCTTGCAAGTTCCTTGCAAGACATAAAGGACATATAAGACATGAATGTTTTCACATTCCCAAATACCAGTGAAGAGGAATGCACTGGATAGGACTCAAAGTTCAGTCTAATCAGACATTTCTTAAGGACAAGTTCATGTGATTTGTTACCTTTTCCTGAGCAAGCTGTTCTTTCAGTGTCTTGCTGTCAACAATGGGCACAGCCTGGATCTTCTCCTGCCGCTGCTTGGCGTCTGCAATCCAGTGGATAAGCCAGTCATAGCTCTCACGGTAATAGCCCAGATGTCTGCCCAGTTGCTCCAGCTCGCGCTGGCGCAGGTCGATCTGGGCAAAGACAGCGTGCCAGCGCTCCTGCAGGCTGCCCAGGTGCTGCTTGTAGTGGTCCAGTTCAGCATCTCTCTCTCTGTGCACCTGGGCCATGCGCTCGCTCACTATAATTGCCTTGGCTAGCTGTCCCTCGAGGGCATCAAATGCAGGCTGCTGGCCCTCTGCCTCTCCACGCATTTTCTACAGACAGTGAAGGACAAACGGGAATAAAAATGCACGTGTGTATTGATGCACGCGCTCAAACATTTGACGATGTCAGGACTTTGTTTTAGAATACCTTGAGTTCAGCATGGTAGGTATCCACTTCCTTGGTATCTGTGGGCACCTTATAGACCTCACGGAGGCGATCTTCATACTTCTTGAGAATGTCCTCAGTCCCTAGTGTATTCCGGATCACCACCTCTATTGTCTTAAGCCTGTAACAGGAGCAATGCTCTTAAATTATTTGTTTAATTATTGGTTTACTTCCAGCAGGCAGTGATGGTCAAAGACAATCATACTAGAGAGACAGGTTTGAAAACAGACTGATCCTTACTTTTCTAGATATACTGAAGACAAGCTGTAGGTATGGTCCATCTTCTGTAGGGTGATGTCCAGCTCAGACCGGAGGACTGGAGTGCTCGACTGCTCAGGAGATGCTAGTACTTCTTCTGCCTTCTGAGCCACATTATCTAGGTTCTTCTTAATGCCCTCCAGCTCAACATGTACTCTCTGCAGAAGTGACATAGAAGTGGAATTATTATTATTATTATTATTATTAAGTTGGCTATTTATACTGAGATAAAAGAATGAGTTAAAGAATTCACATCATTGATGCTCTACATAAACAAATACCATGAATGATAAGTGACTGAAAGGAGAATTCAGTACTGGGTCTTACTTTCTGGTCTGTGGTCTTTTGGAGGCAGTCCTTGAGTGGGTCTTTTTCGACAGGCTGGCGTATGTGGGCCACAGTGCGAGACTCGCAGTCTTCAATCTGTAAGCGCAGGTCTTTAATCTGGGAGATGTAGGTCTTACACACGGACTCATCCTGATCACCTGTGTAAAACACATCACATCTCTGAGCCACATTTTGTGTAAAGGGGAGCAGAGGTTCTCAGATTCAGTTTTAGTGACAAACTGCCTGCGCATATTTAAGTTTGTCTCACTCCCATAACACCTGAACCATTTCACTGAATCCTCATGAACTGCATCATGAAGGAAATCTTGAAACTGTGTTAGCAGTGGATCCTCAAGACTAGAGTTGAGAACCCTTGACTAGAACATATCCAAGTAGAAGAGATGCAGAATTATGTGTATAGCATCAAACATGCATGCATCTCACTCTTTTCACAGTAGTCCACAAGCATTCAACCACAGCATACTTTAGAAGGTTGCATTTATTCCACTGTAGCAATGAGCTTTTCACTGACAAATAAAACGTAATAGTTACAAATCATTCAGGATGTGCTACTTGCTGTTGTGCTGAGAGACATACACAATCAGCCAGACTGACCATAAAAGATACGAGAAACACTCACAAACATGAGTGTAGACTGTATACATAGGAGACAAAAAGCATGCTCTCACTCCTTTGAGATCAACAGTTAGCTAAGCACAGTGAGAAACAGCAAGCGAACGAAATGAACTAACGGGAACCATGAGCTCATTTTTGTATTTTTGGAGCTGATAACAAAATCACTGTCTGCAAAAGCAGCGTCCAGTTGCATGAGACTCACCCCTTGATTTGATAACTGGTCCTGTAAAGTGAATTCCACAGTTACCACATAATACATGCTAATGTCACCCTGACTATCACAGGATTTTTTTCATTATCTTCAGCTAATTGCACTTTGTCAAAAGGGTCTCTATACAGGGTTGGGTGAGCTCACTTTTCTCCATAGTCCGGAGCAGTTTCTCATAGTGTTGTGTTGTCATCTTGTAGTCTTTCTCCATCTGCATGCGGTCCTCTGGACTGAACTGCTGGGAGTTTGCAGTGTCTCGTAGGAAGTCCTGGTAGTGAAGCTCCAGGTTCCGTAAAATCTGCCTGTACTCATCCACTTTCATCGTCCTCAGCTACAAAATAGGCACACCAAAAGCAAGTAAGTTAGGTTTGTAAGTTAGGTTTGTTATTTTGTGGACATATACACAGTTTTGCACAATATGTTTAGTCCACCTTTGTAGGAAATTAAAATACTTGAACTAAAAAAAAAATTGTTCATTTTTTTTTTTTTAGCCACAAAAGCAAAAAGCTGAGGTAAGCTTTTTCTTGACTGTGAAATCAGTCAAATTCATTTAAAAGACATTAAAAATGGAAGGTTTTGTTCCTTTATGCACACTCTGAACAGGAGAACGAACCATGGTGATGTTCCATGTGCGGATGAACTGGATGTCCTTCATCAGGTACTGCCAGGACAGCAGGCCCTTCATGTCAGCATGCAGTTTCTGCCACAGAGTCGACATCTGCTGGAGTCCAGTATCCAGACTGCCAGGGAAAAAAACAACCATACAAAGGTCATTAATCTTGAAATGCAGTGATATTAACAGAGTATAAGAAATGATGTACACTGAAGGAAGCTCAAAAGCATAGAGAATCCCTGCCTCACTGCCTAAAGCAGTAATGTGAAGAACATATTTTCCTCTGAGAGTAATCATGACTGATTTGGGTTTGCAGCAGTAAACACTCACTTTGACACACTCTCTAAAGCCTCTTTGTTGACTGGAGGTACGAGGAAGCACACTGATGGGACAGTGGCCTCACTGCCTGAACGGTTCAACACCTTCCACTTATGGGGCTGTGAGTTGTTCAGAAGTGCGCATTCATCTCCCTTGTGCACAGTGATCTGTTCACAAAGGAGAAAACAACATAAGCAAATTGTGCAAAGTGACAGGTGATGTGTGTACATAGGCGAGTGTGGCTTTGCTCACCTCCATCTGTTTGAAGTCACACACGGCCTGGACCGGCAGTTTGCCTTTGATGGCCGTGGTGGGGTTACGAGGCTTCAGCTGCACGACGCTCTTGGCTCTCCTGTTGAGGCCAGCCACGTGAGTCTTAAACTCATTCAGATGCTCCTTCTCCTCCTAGGAGGTATAATTCAGTGTAAGCATTGCCCTGCCTGTCTAGACATTCGTTTGAGGTGCAGTGAACTGAGCGGAAGTGGAAAGCGTCATGTGGGCACCTACCAAAGTGTCCTGCAGAAGGTCTTCCAGGCGAGTGGCTGTGGTAGACCGCTCACATGTATACTTCTTTTTCATTGTGTCTTGCATCTTCTTCATCTTCTCCTCTGCCTCTTTTACATCAGCAAAGAACTGCAGAGAGTTTTGAAAGAAAGTAAATCCCAAGAGGAGCATAGTTGTATGCTTATTGTCACGATTAGAGCCTCCTAGCTTCCATGTTCCATGTTTTCTGTTTTGTGTATTTTAGTTCCATGCTGTAGTTTCATTTTCTCCGACCCTCATTTGATTTTCCAAACCTGTCACTCATTTCTAGCCTTATTAAGTTGTATTGTATGTATTTAAACCTTGTCTGATTCCCTGTGCTGTTTGCTGTTTATTGTGTTTGAATGTATTGGATGTGTGTAAGCCCGTCTTTGTTTCAAAGCCTCTGTTTACGTTAGCCTGTTTGATTCTACACGTTTTGTTTTTCCTTACCTCCGTATGTTACTTCTTAGTTTCTGTTATAGCTGCTTTACGTTTGCCTTCGTGTGCTTTTGGTTTGTGTTTCCTAGCCTTCGATTATCCTAGCCCTTGTTTTTGTTATGTATTCTAAAACTCTCTGTATTGGCTCTATGACCCTGGACTACTCTGATTATGACTCTGGATTTGACTTTTTAGTAAATCTTGCTCTTCTGCACACATGTGTCTGCCTCCTTACTGCTTTACGTTACACTTATTATACAGGTCAAAATGGTCATAAATTAGGATAATAATAATAATAATAATAATAATAATAATAATATAATAAAGGTATTTTAAGCACACTTTACAAAGTGCTTAACAGAAAATAAACATGACACAGTAGTATAATAAAGCTTTGTGCATCCTGTGTACTGTCACTTCCACCTCCCCACAAGTCACGTGGTACGTGCAGGGGGTTTCATCTTGTTTGTAACCACGCCCTTTGTAAGTGCACGCACCTGTACAGGGTTTAATGTCTTGTGTCTTTTGTCTATTTAAATCTCTGATAGTGTGTGTACTGTGTTGGTCATTGTGAGTCTGCAGTTCTATGTAAATACTTGTGTGTAGTCCGTGTTAAAACATTATTGTAGTCTGTGTTTAGTTTAGTTTAATGTATACGCAATGTCCGATGTTAATGTTGTGTGTGAGTGCCACCGTTATTCGTGTGTGATGTCAATAAATGTCTCACTATATCGAGGGAGTCTGTGTGTCCTGCTCCACACCCTTCGGCACTCGGGCCAGCAGATTCGTTACATGTACTACTTCACTTCAGGAAGGACTTTGCCAAAAATAAATAAGAAAATGTTACAAAACTGACCTGATAGTATGCAGTATTCTCTTTGAGATGAGCCTCAATACAACAACAAAGCTGAAGGATCCAACTCCACTGAGTCTGCAGGGCTGCAGTGAAAGCCTGGGACAAAAGCAGAGAATGAGCAAAAATGTGGTGAACAAAACATACAAGATGTAACCCAGTATTGCAGAATGGACCAGATTGTCTTTCACCTCAACAGTCTTTTTGCCTGGGTGACCCTCCTTTATCAGTCTGTCCCCAGCGGTCTGGATATCGCTAATCTTCTTCTCCTTGAGCTCCAGCTCCCTCATCAGGCCCTGTGTCACAACCACCAAATTATGAGACAAAGCAAAAGGCAGTATAATCCAAACATTCTACAAATAAAGCTCTTCTTATCATTCAGTTAAAGCAAGTGTATTCTAATGAAAAAGATATTGAGCAGGCGGTTTATAAGGAATTTAATGTGACTTACAGAGTAGTTCTCTTTCTTTGCAGTCATGTTGGTGTTGCGGTCGCTCCAGTCATAGTTGACCTCCTCCTCCTCCTTGTCATTGAGCCACATCAACTCTTTAGTGGCAGCACTGACAAAAGCGTGGAGCTGGTCGAGGTTCCTCAGGCGAGACTTAGATAAGTTCTGTATTGGAGTAACAGCCAGGCATGTCACATCATTTATGCTCTACGTAAACAAACACTGAATGATAAGTGACTGAAAGAGTGATGCTCACCATGAGCCTGGCATACTGAAGATCCAGTTTAGCCAGGTACTCTCTGTATGTACTCTTGCTGACAGGGGAGAGTTGATTCTAAAACACATCAGAAATATAAATGTTACATTTGCCAATACAGCTTACAAAGCAATGCAATACTAATAAATCTATTCATTGTAAATGACCTTATGATACTCTCCCCACAAAGTATTGGGGTCTGAGTAATTAGAATTCAGTGCTAATTTACCTCATCAGCTCGGGCCCGCTCAATCTTGGCCTTAAAGTCCTCAACTGTTTGGTGAAGGCCTCTGTGGCTGCCCAACTGGGACTCCACAGTAGGCAGGTCGGAGCCCCACTCTGCTGTCTCAAGCCTACGCTGGTTCTCCTCCACCCAAGCCAACAGGTCCTGGATGTAGCGCAGGGTAACGTCATCCAGCTCTGGACGCATGCGTTGGCTTGACACCTGCGTCTGAACCAGAGAGGCCTGGGCAGGCATGACACCTGACTTCAATCGCAGGTTGTAGTCACTGCGTAGGTTCACCAGACGCTCATGAAGTCGGTAAACTCTAGGAGAATAATTTTCAAAGTTATTCGATACCTTCCTCTTCATTTCCAATCTGGGATCAGCCCTACCATGTAAGGACCTCATGAAATGACAAATCAGAAACTTTTTTCACACCTGCGGTACATCTGCTCAGCCTGAAGGTGGCGCCCGTCTTTAAGAATTTGCACATCATTGAAGAGGAGACGGATCATGCCGTCAGCTTTGTCCAAGTCCCTCTCCAGCTCGGCTGAATGCTGGGCCGACTTTCCTGCATTCAGGAGTCGGATGTCCTACAGCAGCGACAGACCAATTATAGCATCATTAGCCTACATCACTCTTACAGATGGCAGGGAGAATATGGAGAATAGGTCTGATGTAAACCCTTCATAGACTGCCTTAGCTTTAAATTCAGCATGAATAGGAATGTGCAAAGAGGGAGAGTCAGAAATTCAGGGGATCTAATTAGGGCACTGTTGCTCAGTGCCTGCTCTGGCGTTACTCTCTGCCATGGAGGTCTGAAGGTATAGCCCCCAGAGCAGTCTGTGTGCTGCTGGGCTGCTGGGCTTACTCACCGACTGCAGGACGGTCTCCAGCTGGTTCAGCTGCTCCTCACACACACCAGACTCCATCTGCACTTTACTAACGATTCGCTGGAGCCTCTCTAGCCTGCATCACAATACAGCATGAACCAATTACTAAACAAGTCTTTCATTTGTTTGTGGGTGAAACCAGAGTTAAAGTATAAGTGTTAAACTATTTTAGGATAAAGACACTACAAAAAGTCATGAAACACAAAAATTCTGATGCATTATGAAGATAAAATAGAACAAAATAAAAATTAAGAACAGAAGAATAATCAATCAATGTTGATGGAAGGTTTTGTAAACATCACACTCACAGCCTCCCTGGATGAAGCAAGTATTCCAACCCATATGGGTCTGCCACAAATGCCATGACTGACTATCCAAAGTTTCTCAGGTCTTCATCCAAAACACCAAACAAAAAACATGCTCATCCTACACAGTCTCACTTGTCATGGGACTCAGAGCTGCTGTACAGAGCTACATAGCTGCTGTTCGGAGCCAAGTATCTGAGCTGCTTGGTCAGCCATTCCATAGCAAAGTCCAATGAAAGGAACTTCCCTGAGAGCTGCACTACTTCCTAATACACAAGCAAAACCCCTGCCTTGTGACTGGGATGAGCCTTATATAACAAGCCTTAGCCTCCTCACAAAAGATACTGACCTCTGTCTCCAATTATATCTCCTCACGACAGTCATATCATGCATTTTCAAGAACATATGGTTACATAAAAAATGATCTGCTGTACATTCTCTATATTTCCAGTTTTAAGAGTAGATATAAGGAAAACAGCAAATATACCGGGGAAACAAATTCCAAATAAAATGTAGCAAAGCATTTAGAACCTTAGACGAAGGCACTATTATAATAAGCAAGCAGAAACTAGATACAGGGAATGGATACAAAAGCTTGTCTTCAGGTCACCTACTCCAATAGTACTGAGGTAATGGCTTTAGACATGAATAGTTTCTTGACTGTCTCATACAAGGAGGAAGACTGTCTGGCATGGTCATCTGATTCCTAACTGTTTTGTTTACTAAATGTCATGTCACTATTAAGACAAGTCACAATTAACTGTGTGAAGAGGCTGGTTTAAAGAACGCAGACATCCTAAAATGACATCTACACACCTGGCTGGGGTGAGTCATCAGGCAAACTGTCTTCACAAAGTTTATATTATCGCTCACCTCTCAAACTCAGTTCTAAGCAGCCTTTCTCTCTCTAGGATGGCCACATGAAGTCGTCCCCATTCTTTCTCCACATCGATAGGGTGGTAACCAGGAGGGACTTTGATTTGACCCGCTTGAACTGCACTCTGACAAAATATTCGGACAAAACAGGTAGCAAATCACTAAAAGTATGAGTCCACATTAAAACTAGAAGTTATGCTAGCTAAACAATATGTGTTTGGAAATTTGACACCCACCTCAAAAGACTGGTAAATATGTTTGGAACGGTCCTTGTCTGACTCTTTGGCTGGCAGTTCAGTCTCTTTGAACCTCAAAAACTGACGCCAAAGGATCTGTAATTCAAAAGCTGTTTTGTTTAACATGCTTAAATGTACAAACCCCCCCCCCCCCAAAAAAAAAAACCCAGACACAAATATGTAAATGCAGTAACTGTGCCAAAGACACAGACAGAGCTTCCTGACTTCTTGCTGGTGTGAATGGCCTTATGCTGCTAATTCATATTCTTATTTCACATTTTCAGTGGTGCTGTAAATGAGATAAACACAGCTTGTACTGAACAACAAAAAGAAATGGCTAAAAGAGTATTTGAATGGCACAAAAGTTAAACATGAGAAAAATTTAATATTTACTGTCACTCACAAGTGGAGCAAAGAATCAATTATTTTGTGCTATAAATATATTCGTTTTGTGCCAGTCTATGACTTAAATCATTTTAAGATGGTAGGTGCTTTAAATGAAATGTAACACAATTACAGGCAGGTTTTTGAGATCAGTCTTTTGGAAACCCAACTCTGTGTAACTAGTCGATTACTCAACCTGTAGGGAGTGGTACAGACTCTTTCTCAGATTAGCACAGATAAAAATCTGCCTCGAGGTCTTGATTGTACTACAGAGCTGACACACCCTTATGTGGGTGGACCATTCAACCGCCTACAATGAAATAACCTCACTCCTGAAGCAGACACACATGCAATGTTTACTGTGCTGCTAAATAGCGTGACTTATTCACTTAAAGCAATGTCTGCCTTCTCATACTGATGTCCCCTCAGATGGGAAGATACAACAGTCAGTGTTTTCATGATTGCACTGATAACAGTGTTGCCAGTTGTAATACACAAAAGGAAGACCACACTTTGCACATCTCTATAAATATACAGACAGCAGCTGCACTGGCTGCACTGATCCTCACCTCAATCTCCTCGTAGCTGGCGGGGAACTTCCTCTCCTCAAAGATGACGATATGGTGTCTGATCCACTGCAGTAGAATGGTGACTAGCTCGTAGTACTCCTGCCAACGCAGCTCCAGCTCCTACGTGCACGCACACATACACCACTTCAGTAGCAGACAGGAAAACCATTCTTTCCTACTGCTAATTCACCAACTCACACACCGTGCTCACTGAATTAGGTTCCAACAATTCTGGCCCTGTTTTCCTATATGCAGAAGGGAAAGAGGGAATGGGGATTTGAGGGACTCTGACTAGAACTTATCAGATGGCATGCTGAATGCTCATAAGATATTTGTAGGATATGACACTCCATTTGACAGGAGCTTGATGTGGCCAACTACAGCATAGTATGGAGGTAAAAACCTAAGCAGCTGTTATACTGTGAATTGCAAAACATCTATTAACCTTGAAACAATACACAACCACCCTGCATAAATTTATAAACCACAAAGCAAAACATTATTATTATTCAGCAAACTGATCATGAATAAGTTAAAAGAGCAAAATGTCGAACAGTAAGACTAACTGAAATTGGGTTAGCAGAACTTAAGAATGTTATGGCACAAAGTTCTATCATTATATATATATATATATATATATATATATATATATATATATATATATATATATATATATATATATATATATATATATATATAAATAAAACAGAACCCTGACAGGGAATCAAAACAAACTCCAAAACTCAAAACAAATACTGCGGCATCTAAAGGGATCACGGTGTCTAAATTGCTCCATCTGTGAGATTTCAGTACAGGCCATGGACACTGTTTAAGATAGCATATGTATGAAGCGGTGAGCAGAGAGGGCACTGGACATCCACAACACGTTTTTATTGTTTGTTTGCAACTGAAAACTCACGTTGACTCGGACACCATCCGGAACGTCAGGTGCACGCGGCATGGCGTCATAAAGAGAAGACACATATGTAATGATAGACTTCTCATCAGGGTGAGGCACGTCCACATCTGAAAGCATATCAACCATTCAAATGAAATTTTTCTGCATATGAACACTGAGGATCTGAGGATGTTTACATAAACAAATCATCATTAAAATTGCTGGCTGTCAGGTCTTCATTCTCATTACTAACAAAAAAGACCTACTATTCTGAACAATAACTAACAGACATTCTGCTGGCAGAAAATTGAACGCGCACCCTCAGGGTCAAGCAGGCGTGTGACACCCAGCTCTCTCTCAGCCACGGTGAAGGCCTGCTCCAGGTTCTCCAGGTTGGTCTGGCGATACACCTTTGACATGTCGATGAATCTGGGCCTGGGGAGAAAAACCAGCATGAGCATGCCATCAGTAGCACTGTGTGGGACCAGGGTAGTTGAGCTAAAGGACGGCCAACTGCCCATCACGGGACACGGCCAAACTTGGGTTTTGGGACCATGGAAGAATATTATAAGAGTAGCCAGTACTGATAGAAATTATCGTGAAAATCAGGGACTAAACATATTGTTACGTGCTCAGACCATGTCAGGCGTTTTCACCTACAGAGAATCAAAGGAGACTCTACACACTGTAACTAACTGTACAGGCTAAATGGGTTGAAACAAATAAAGCACCAACAAGCTGAATGGTACAATAATACTACAGACGCCCCTTGTACCTAGTGCAGCTCTAAAAGACAAAACTATAACACTTATTCATGCAGTTTTTTTTTTTTTTGCACAACTTGTCTTTGCACAAAATATCTTAGAATATTTGGGCTAGTTTGTTTCAGGATGAGAAGGATTCAATATTGATTTATGAGCTGGGATACAATGCCCAAAACACTGGTATCTGTAAATGACAGGCCCACCTGACCCATAAATAATGACTAACATCTGTCTCCTGAGGCATACAACCATCACTGACATGCCAATCATTAATCAGACAACTCTACTGCACAATAAAACACGGGAAAAAGTGCATTAATAGTGTACGGACTACATATCGAGTTGCATATATCAGCACAATGAGATTGTTTTTGCTAATTTGACCTGACCACTAACAACATGCATGTTAGCATAGGGAGGAACAGATTAATAAAGGAAGATCTGAGAGTCCAGACCGGTACAACTCTTTGACGTGTAGAGTGGAACGCACGGCGTAGTGGTCTTCGGGGCTGGGTGGAGCCACCAACCCCAAGCTTCCATCCTCCACCCTAACTGAAAGCTTGGGAGAGAGGCTCATTGAGTTCCAGCTTGGCACAATCTCAGCATCAGCCGTGTAGAACTCGTCAGTGGACCAAGCCCCTGGGCCCTGGGAGCCCATGCCTGAGTCGAGAGAGCCCTCGGAGGGGATCTCCTCGCATAGCATGACCACACGCTCCTCTGTGTCACTCAAGGAGCCCATGGTGCTGCTGCTGTTGGTCCGACGCTTCTTCAATGACAGCCTCCTCTTCAGGCTTAGCATGGTGTCTTCTTCTCAGAACAAATGTTTAGAAAAGAATCTGCTCCCAAACTAGGGAAATACTTTGTTTATCACTTATTTCCTTCTGAGCCTTTTCCCCTTTGTTATTGCACTTTACAACAGCAAATTCCTTATTAAGTGCTTCTCGGCATGAGCACAATCCACAAGCTTAGCATTTTACATCATTAAGAAATCATGCCTCCTTGTGGTGCCTGGATATCACTGCTGCTGTATTCCTCTCTTCCACATGCAGTCCCAGATTTCTTTAGCAGAGCAAAATATTACGCAGTATGTGTATCTTTGAAGTTCTCAGGTGTTGCAGTCACTTGCCGATTCCTATAAGCTCACGTGGCTTCCCCACAATACCTTTAATCAGCTTGAAAACTAGACATTCAATCAAATCATGGAATATGTATTCCTGTCACCAAAACAAGCACAGACAACCAGTTCATGGTCAAATGAAAGGGTCTGTAGTAGGTCCCATCTTCTTCTGGAGCTGCAGGTAAAAACCTCCTCACTCTTTCTACAGAGAAGCAGCTCTGTCAGCTACACAGGGTGGTGTTGTCTGACCCTCTGCCACTGTGAAAGTGGAAGGAAAATAGGGCGTAGCCAAGCTCTGCAGGTACATGTTAATGCTTTATAGAACAGTGCCCTGCAGGAATGCCTATCTCCCCTGTTATAATGACACCCCATGCACCACGCCTTAAAATATTTTTCTCTTTAACTCTCTCTGCCCTGCAAGCCTCTTTCACTCTTGCAGCCTCTCCCTCTTTTGTTCTCTTAAGATCCACAGAAAAAAAAACTATTATCCAAGAGCCAGATTATTGTTTACTTTAAAAACACACTGAGAACTGATGCCAATACTTGTTTTAATATAAGTTTTAATGTAACTATGACACTATAGTACAGATACCAATACATCTACCTGACTGTAAATAATTTTATGATGGATAATTGTTTTCTTTAAAGCTTAGTAAATGTATTTGCATGCCCAAATAGATGTGCTTTTTCCACTATAAAGTGCCAGTCATGAGGAATAATACTCCTGTGGCATTCCAGACTATGACAATTATTGAAATATTTGGTTTCTAATAAGGGGATCTTATTCCCCTGCATTCAACACAAGTCTGGTCAAGAATGGGGCACAATATGTGCCAAATATGTCTTCTTCCAAAAGCATTTCCTCCTATCATATTTAAGTAAATGTCCATCTATTTGTGTTTTTGAACTGACTGCAATTTGCAACTTAACTCAAAAAGGCACAGTAATAATGTGACATTATCCTTCAGCTATAAAGGCCTTACAGAGTGAAACACAGTCTCGACAGTCTGAACGCTAGGGGGTCTTCTGTGACTTACTCACAAGCACTTACTCATGTCTGTGAATGACAGCGTTGAAGAGCTTGCCGTCCCTCCAGCTGGTGGTGAAATTGTCACAGCGCAGGCCTGGGTAGCCCTCCACCATGTGCTGGGACCATAACAGTAACTTCTCTTTGGCTGACATGTCATCTGACTGCCCATTCACCTGGATGTCTGAAATCTGTCAGGTACAAAAAACAAGTAAGCAGTTTAACTCTGCCAATTTGGGTAGCTGCAGAAATAGTGTTATGCTATGAATCAATATATATCCAGCATATATGAATTTAAATCTTACAAGCATACCAAATCACTGGGAATCTACAAATAAAAGAGACTGTATTTGAATGCACTTCCAAAGACAAAAATGTTCCAGTGAATACCATTGACCTCCAGGTTGTGATCCTGAGAACCTTAACAACATTCAAATGATCCACGCTGAGGGGGAAACTGGGTACATGTAATGCAGCTGTTTTGGAAACAACATCTGGCTTCTGTTTCGTTCAAGGATTATGGTGTGTCTGAAATCTAGACTAAAGGAACTGTTGGACTGTTTAAAACTGTTTTCATTTTAAATCAAAGATGTTGCAAAGGCAATGTCAACTTATGGCGCAATCGGTAAGGAGAAAAACACTGGCTTGGGCCAAGCATGAGCCCAGCCTGGGAATGAAATCTTGCATTATTTAATTTCCTGCCTAAAGTCTAAACCATTACCCTCATGAGACAAAGCAAATGAGTCATACTCAGTAGGGGTTCCCTTGTGTTCTCTCCATAGTCCAGACACTCCACCCTAATGGTGGTCCTATCTGCAACAGACACTGTCTGACTCACCACGGACTTGTAAAAATCAGACATTTTTCATCAGAGGCACAACGGACCAAAATAAATTCCCATGGAGTAAAATTGCTACACATTCCAATTGACTTTGTCTCTGATGTTGACTAGTCTAGTTTGGTTTCAGATTTCTTAGTGACAACTCATGGCATGATTGTTCTGTGCTCATCAGATCATACAAGCAGAACTGGAAATTAGGCTCAGAAAACATTATCTTCAAGAGTGAGATTTCATAATAGTTTAAATGAGTATATATAGTAGATTTAGTTATACAAGTAGATATAGTGACCCACAACCCATGATTACAAAGTCATTAGAAAAAGAAGAGGAAATTAATCTTGTGAAATAACCGAGAGTGTGATTATATGACATTTGAATGTTATGACCCAAAATCCCCCAAAGGATGGAGTGATTCAAATGGATTGGCCCAGAATAGACAGGAGACCAGTGGAGATAAATGGTATTGGAACTCAACACTGACAGAGCTGGAGACCTGGAAGTGGAGAATGATGGTCCATATGAGTCCCAGTGTAAGCTTGGGGTTTCCGTCTGCTATGTCATCATTTCTAATATTCACCAGCTTGACCTGCCGCAGAAGTGAAAAAAATTACAGGATCTTGAGAAACTTCAAAGTCATCCCATGGACATCAAAAGAGTTTTTATAAAGGAAAGCAATGAACCTATGTGCTTTCGCCATACGGGTTTGTCTTACCTGCCGGTGTTTAAGGAAATCCAGTGCTATGTTTACATTCTGAAGCTTATGGAAGCGCATGCGGCCTTTCTCCCGAGGCTGGGGAAAGACAGAGAAGAGACATATCAGAATGTGCAAATGGAAGACAGAAACCAAGACCAAGGTGCTTATATAGACTTTATGATGCCACTGTCCTTGACTGATAAAAAGGGAAACCGTGGTGAAAAAGCACCCATTGCCATAGATTTCCTTTTAGTCTCAGTAATACCAGGTCATATAACAGATATGTGCTTAAAGAGCAGAAAACATAACATTTAGAAAGAACATTTCAATGGATTAAGGGCCAACAGGGGTAATCAGATATTTATATTATTTCAAGAAACACATTTTTGTTTGAAGTATCTCCGGCATTGGTTACACACCCAAAACATGAGCTGAAGGTTCAGACAGATGAAGACAGAGTGAGAAAGAGCATGACTAATTCATGCAACTGGCAAGCCAATTACCAAGTTAGTAGCAAAGGAAACAGCCAGGCTTTGTCAATATTTTTATGTCATTTTTCATGTTTGGAATGGGAGATCTAGATGACATTTTCAAGTTAGAAAATGTTTTGGGTTGGTGAATTGGAACCAAAGACTATAGTAGGCAAGCCTTCAGCTTTGTGTCATCACAAGATTTTAAAACTGGAAAATTAGAAACTTAACAAAAAAAAATTATGAACAATTTTTAAAAATTGGGCAGTGGCAGCTCAGAGGTTATGGTACTTAACTTGTAATCAGAAGGTTGCCAGTTCAAGCCTCACCACTGCCAAGTTGCCACTGTTGGGCCCCTGAGCGAGGCCCATAACTCTCCATTGCTCAAGTTGTACTCAATCAAAATTATAAGTTTCTTTGGATAAAAGCGTCAGCTAAATTTCAAACATGTAAATTCAGTGATTCTTATGGAAAAATATAATCCAATTTAATTAGTTAAAATCATTCCATCCTATCTGAAACCCTATCCTTTTTTTGGTTGTTTTTATATAGCTTATTTATTAATTAGGGCTGCAAATAAATTTTAACTAGCAAGTCCACAAAAAATGTTGGACAATATGAAAAATAAATGGACAATATGGACAGACAGTAAATGATGTCATCCACTGCTGGTCCTGTGCTGTCATATGAGAGAAAATCACCTAGAAGACGAACCCACTCACCAACCGCAAGCTCCTCACAACGTCCCTCTCCCTCGACTAGCCCCAGCAAGAGCAGTGCAAAGAGAGGAGGCAAAGGCCACAGGAAACAGGTCAAAGGTCAGCATTCATAGGAAGGGAGGAACAGAAGGAATAGGAGAGGGAGGCAGAGAAGAGGGAGTCAAACAGGTGGCACACAGTTCAAAGAGAGAAGGCAAGGAGTGAAGCTAATGAGTCGAAGTGAAGAGCAGTTCAACAGCTTGGTGTCAGGCTAGCAGAAAAAGGTTTGCATGGAACACCTGAAACCCAATGTTTTGGGTGTGATTCAATCACCTGCTGAGGTTCGTTGCTGAATATTAAAAAACAACAAACATTTTAGCAAATAAAATATTTTAAATTAAAATGTTGGATTAAAATGAGTGCAGATACATATGTAATAGTTTCATAGAGTTCTGCATTTAAACCAAAAGCCACTCTAATTATTGGACATGTAAGAGTTCAGATATTCAGTTGAGGGCTAGGCTCAAACTCTTTGTGTGTGGGGTTAGTTCTGGCTATAGGGCAAATGGCTAGGCTCAGCCCTATACCCAGATTAGTTGGGTGTGGGATTAGTTCTGGTTATGGATCTGAGGGCTTGGCTCAGACTCGTTGGGTGTGGGATTAGTTCTGGCTATGTGGCTGAGGCCTAGGCTCAAATTCGTTGGGTGTGGGATTAGTTCTGGCTATGGGACTGAGAGCTATTTTCAGACTCTTTGGGTCTGGGATTAGTTCTGGCTATGGGGCTGCAGAGACTTAGCAGGGTTGTTCACAGGCACAGAGGCAGACAAGCTCACCAGTGTCTCCCCAGAGAGCACCTCCAGCAGAGAGATCAGGTTATGTCCATCTCGCAGGTCTTCATACAGATCAGTCACATGACGCTGGGCCTGAGTGCCGAGAGGCATAGAATATAATTTAGTTCAAGACAGATACTGAAGAACAGTATTCCTCAATACACAGTGCTCCCTGTATCTGGAAAGCAAAAGCATCGAAGCTTTAGCATTTGGTTTTAGTGTTCAGTAGGATTCACTCAAGCAAGACCATCAGTTTCAGATGTGAACAGGGCAGGAATGCAGATCCTCAGGCGGGTAAGCGGCCTCATCTTCACTACAGACACACCTGGCCAAATGTTGGCTATCATCTTTGACAACTGATTTATTAGATTGTGAGGGCATTAATGACATAGACATACAACCCTCCCTCCTCCTGTTTAACTCTCACTCATAATTACACATACACGCAACTGTGTGCAGGGGCTTGAGACAGTGAAACCAAGCAGTGCTTTAATGATATATTCTTACAAAATAGGAGACTCAATAAATAAATAATTAAAGGTGTTTGAGTAAAACACAATTTAGCTATGTGTTGTAATTCATGGATATTGCAAGATGCACAAAGTGATGGGTAAAGTCAAGCACTAATAGATTACTTATGCTGTTGCATTTTTGTTCAAATCTACTCTTCACCCTCAAAAACTTTAAGCAACATGAGCATGGATCAAAAGGAAAGCATGGCTCTGTGCAGTCTGACAATGACAGCATCAGAGGCCGTCAGCCGAGCAGGCCAGCCTTGGGGCAGAGAGGGACTCATGCAGGGCTGAGCTCAGGATGGAACCCAGTCTTGCTGGGGCCTGCATACACATGGCACCTACCTCTGCTCTCCAGTGCTGCATGAAGAGATGAATGAGGAGGTGAATGGAGGAAGGCAGGAATGAGTGAAAGGAGAGCAGAAAGAGCAGACGAATGAGAACAGAATGGTGAAGACGAATGAGAACAGAATGGCGATTCAAGTGGGAAAAAGAAGACAAAAACAAACAAAATTAAGCATTTATATGAATCATGAAAGGTGACGATTAAATCCAGTGTCCTTAGCCAATTTTCTATTGTGAAGCGTTCAGAAGATTTGAAAAACAAAACAAAACAAAAAAAAAACTTCACAGCTGTACAAATTTTCATGACGGTATTGAAAAACAGAAGGTGCTAATTGTTGGCCCTCAAGACCAGATGACATAAACCAGAGTGATGCTACATTAACTCAATATGTAATTACTGCAAAAATTACTGTGTGCTCTGTAACTAAACCTGATGGAGCAATGTAACCTGATTTTTTTTTTATTTGCAAAGATTTAGGTTTGGCTATTGAATAACATTACAAAACCATTCCAAACCGTCACAACAAACATTCTGCTCTCAACATAATGTGTGTAATATAAAGACTGTTCCTCTAACAACTTCATCGGATCTCAATTATATCTAATAAAAATTAGATTGGCAACAATTTACAGAAATATGTTTTCATGATGTTCAAATCAGTCTTTAATTTAGTACCCTTGACACATCTTTATTTCAGAAGCGCTCTTCCTACAGAGCAGTAGCCAAACAACTGAGGTGTAAGGGAAGACAGAGATATTGCCACCAGGGATCACTGTTGCAACATTATACATTATGTGTTAAAAGCTTCTGCTTCACAAACTCCCCTGCAGCAGGTCCTCTGCTGATCACTACATTCAACCCACTGGAAGACCAACTGGGATATGAGCAGGTGGTAGCAGAGAACTTCACTGCAGTCAACTTCACTGCAATGTAGTGCATTCAAGTTTACAGCAGTCAGAAGCTAACATTCATCTGCTAGCATACTCGATTAACAGCTTTTTAAAAAAAAGCCTGACTCTATTAACAAGTAAGTTTGCAAAGCCTTAGTCTCCACTGGCTCCATGATTAACATGACCAGTCCATCAGCACGGGGTAATACTGTGTGCCGTTGCTGTTGTGTTAAAGGACAGCTATATGCCCTATTGTGCTACATTTCTGCTGTTGACACGTACAACCACAGTGTAAATTGAGCACTCTCTGTTAAGTGAAGTGATTACTCTTTGTCTGTTTGCAGCTTTCAAGGTCAAATCCATTCATGTAATCAGCAGAATAATTTTCTAGTAAGATAACCCTCAGGTAGACAGATTTGTAGTTATGGACACAAAACAAGGTAACCTGGATTTGGTGTGCTCGGTAAATTATCAGAAATAATCTCTTTTTCTGAAGCCTGTATTTAAGTATTGACTGTTCCACACACAAACCAATATTTTTGGCTCTTTTCCAAGCTTTCTTATTGCTGAACACCTTTCAAAGGAGTGACTTAAGTAAATGAGAGCACACATCTACACCTCCCAATAGCTGCCTCCAACCTAGGGTTGGGCCTGAGTGGCCATAAAGCCATTTTCCGAATCTTTCTCCACTAACTGACTAATAACATGTCATAATTGTTCTGCATTCCACTTTTTATCTTCATTGCAGCTGGGATAAATTTCTCTAGGTAGGGCAATCCAGTTTAGCAATGGCCTGTAATGTTGCTATAATTAAATTTACACTATAACAGAAGACAACACGGGATACATCGATATTTGCAGGATTAATCTCATATGAACTATGAGAGACTGTTTTTATTCAAGACTCTGAGTTTGAGTTGGTGATCACGACAACTGGTTACCAGCCATTGTATCCCACTGGAGCTTCACTGAACTTAGCATCTGGCCATTCTGCATTG
Source organism: Electrophorus electricus (assembly GCF_041902795.1). Taxonomy (NCBI): domain Eukaryota; kingdom Metazoa; phylum Chordata; class Actinopteri; order Gymnotiformes; family Gymnotidae; genus Electrophorus; species Electrophorus electricus. Next base: position 14,528,895 of record NC_137510.1, read on the forward strand.
TTAAAATCACTTCAGAAATCTACAGAGGTCAGATCTGTGTGGAACATTTATGTTGAAAGAACAACACTTTTTGTGTTTAGATGACAGAAATATATGTTTCCATGCAATATTAGAGCTACTGGTTTTTTCCAGGGGAGATGGATGCATCAGCTGGTTTATGTATTTTAAATCATGTTGTTTCCTACATTCCAAAATCAGTGAGAGAGTACAGAGAGGTCTCCCTAACAAATCTATGATTGGCAATCAACCTCATCTATTCCCTTGTTTAAGATGATAAACAGGGCATTGACTTCCAATGTAGTTTGAGTGACTGAGGAAGTTCTCTAGCTGAATCCAGGAGATTCTACAGAAGGCAGACTGGCTCTGTGAGGCAGCCAGCCACCCACATTCTAGCATATGTCTGCCTCTCCAGAGAGGAGTAAAACGAATCCAGATGTCTGTGACTCATTCTCACATCCACACAGCCAGCAACTCTCAAAACAGTGTGTGTGCTTGTCTTCAGGCAAGAGCTGTGAGGTTTGGCATTACACTGGCCTTTCACAAAACAGTCTTTTGTGCTGCAAGGGCTTTCTTTTTTTTGTTGGTTATGTGAATGGACCTCTTTAGCTTTTTCGAGAGACTGATCCATATAAACAGAAGCCCTTCCAAGCTCGGCCTTATTACCTTACTAGTAGCTTTTTAATAAATGAAAAATAACACAGCACATCATGTTCATATAGGAGTATCTTCAGCAGGAGATGTTTTTTGTTTACTAATGAGACATTTTAGGGTGAGGGGGTTGCCTATTCTTGGCTGCCTCTATATGCTCAAAATTCTTCACCCATTGTGGCTAAAGAATTATAAATTGGCTAGTTTATAACATTCATTAAATACCTCTGAGTTAACTAAGCTCAAAGAATGGTGCTATGAATAGCTTGCTGACAACTGACAATACTGAGGAATACGGTACATTTCACTCCTCACATTACCTGTGGTTCAGTGTTTTGTTGCCTGGGTGGTGTTCATTTATCATGTCCTTTACCATGCATTATTGAAGGACACTTGAGGGCACATTGTAGATTTTGACAGTGATGGGCTTCTGTATTGTAAACATTGTTTGTTGCAATGTTGCCATGGATGGTGTTGCCTTTTTCCTTCAGTATACCTGCTTTGTAAGCCTGAATGAAGCATATTATTCCCCTGTTGTCATTACTGCAATCAAAGCATTGTATATTAAACTGAAGCCTTTTACATACATGGAAGATCCCTTAAGCAAGATTTAACTATGCTGCTTCTTTATGACCTCTGCTTCCACCTCACTCCAATTTTGGTAATTAATAGGCATATGCTCTTATAATAAAGATCAAACCTCACCACAACACTAAATTTTAACATCAGAAAACAGTCAACCCAACCTCATTCACTAAGATGATTCAGGATAAAAGTATTTCTTGCAGGTCTAGGGTACTAAATATACTGCTAATTGAGAGTGTCTTTGCTTTTTACAACATTTGTTTTAAATTGTAAATGTATTTTAGTGATTGAGAATCATACTTGACTTGACATTCTGGGAACCCACTGAGCACATTATCAGTCTTTTGTTAGTGTGTTTAGATGTGGAATGGCTTGGGACAGGATGCTGCCAATGTAAAGCAAGAAGAGTTCTGAGAAATGAGAACCAAGGGTTAAGAACATGAATTACCTTTACCAGGTGTTTGTTCACCCATTTTGTGAATGTCTTTTTCTGCACTCTGTCCCGTTCATCTGCAAATGAACAAAAAGAAACAAATATTAAAGACATTCAAAGATTCTAAATCACACATCAAAGCAGCAATATTCAGGAGCAGAGGCAGAAGAATGAAGCTATTTCTCAGGGACAACAGAGATGACATTGATAGTGTCAGCTTTCTAACACTGATCAAATCTGCAGGCCTAACAATCCCATTAAATGGGAAGAATTCTATGTATAATGACAGTCTGAATCCCCCTTGATGCAACCTGACCAAAGTCATATCATGTCAGAATGACGACCTGAGCAGCTCTTTGCAGAGACTTGCCTCTAAATTCATACCAAGCCTCTAGCACAAGCTGGCTCTGGGACGGGAGCATCTGAAAGAGGTGTGCACTTGGCAGTTTTCACGCACATTCTTAAACAGTGCCACCGAGAACCACTGTGAGAGAAGGTGAAAGCTGAAGAGTCTGCACTCAGTGAGGCCTCAGGCATTACAAACGTAGAGACAACACACAGAAAACAGAAAAACCACTACCACTGCTCTCCAACAAAACAGACTTCATAAACAGGCATTTTAAACACACACAAATACTGATGTAGTAAACATTGCATTGTATTTTTTAGAGAAACAGGATTGAAATAAATTAACTGAACACAGTGGCTGTGTTAAATTAAGAATTATAATTAATAAACGCAAAAATGTTTCAGTATTAACGTAGCACATTTAAATTGGTTGCAAGCTACAGTACCACAGTTACAGTTTACCACACTTGCTATGCCTACATTGTAATTAGGTATGAAGCCTACTTAGCTTGGCAGTTTTTAAAATAAAAAATCAGTTAAAATGTGCAGCCGGCTTGTGTAATATGGGACCAACATACTTGCTTTTGCTCCTCATAGGAGCTCCATGACTCCATAAAATATCATTTTTTTTATATTAATGGGAAAGTAAAAATCCCTTGTGCTTAATGCTTAGATGATCCTAATAGCAAAAAGCAGAGATAAACCATTACAATGACTGCAGCCTCAAGAGTATATCACATGCACAACAGAGAAAGTCAACTTTGAGCATCAATGCTCATGAAGCTGAAATGACAGTAGCCTCATTTGACTACTCCCCATCACCCAGTTTTGGTGTTTCTCTCATGACATCAGCTAAATCTACTAAATCTCAGAGTTCATCAGAGGACTTAAAAGATTTTCCTGCTATGGCTACAATCTGTAACTGAAACCACAGAAACAAAGCAGAAGAAAAGGTTTTGGAATGGTAAGTTAAAGCTTTACATCACAAGTATTCAACCCCAGACCTTGATTTCAAATCTAGTCCTGGATTTTGCAAACTCTGGTAATGAACAGTGAATATAATTAAGCAGCTGCCTTTACGAATACTATGCAAATGGAGGGTAGAAAATCTGTTGTACTTGGTCCTTGAGGTCTGTGATTTGACTCCTTATGTCATATTGCATTAATTAACTACCTGTGATTATAAAACCAAGGAATGAATTTGGATTTGAGGTTTGGAGCTCAATACCTTGGTTGAAGTGACATGAATCAAAACAAATGAAATGCTAAAACCTTTAAAGCACAGTCCATTCTCTACGACTGAAACAGAGAGAGATTTGCTCCATCAGGCCAGCACTGACACGCCTTCAGGTTACACTTTCTCTACATTTCTCTGTTGGGTGGAGTAAGGAGCAAATGTTATTGATCATCGTTGCCATGGCGATTACCAGAGAGCGGAAACTAGTTGAACTTTGACCAAAGAGGGTGGAGTGATCCTCGTTCATCAATAAAAGGCTTTATGTTTGGTTGATCCCAATTCAAAGATACTGTGTGGATTATAGCAGCTAAACAATCAGGGACTGGTCTTGAGTAGCCCTAGACATTGAGTATTTGCTCAAGTCATCTGAAGACCCAGCACTTTGACCTCAGGATCATTGAATTCCACCTGATTCATCTCACAGTTATTGCATTACAGTGCTAGTGGTTAAGCTGTCACTGCTACAATTAGCTTCACAATTGACCTCACCAGCAATGAAATGATCAGGCATGTTGAAATCTGATACCTGCCTTTGCCTCCATCCATCCCCTAATTCTGACTTGATCAATGATCAGCTGCAATGCTCAGTGTAAAGAGAGCAGGAGAAAAATAAGCTAAACATTAGTCAAATATTAAACTTGCATTTTTGGTGCCAAAAAACCCCTATTTGTTCTTAATAATGTATGTTTTTCCATTTACAAAAGACTAAAAGAGCAGGAGGATGTAGATTATGAGATAAAAGGGGTGTGGTCAGTGACATTTCTTACCTGATTTTTCTGCATTTTCACTGCCAATCTTTGACAGTAAAGTACAACAATAAGATCACACCCTTATTTGCGAAATAAGAATGTAAAGATAAGGGAGGTCCTGATAAAGTCCATCAGAAGCAGAACAACTATGAGAACAACTTAAGCTGCACAACAACCTTGTAAGTACAGTTCCTGTTTACTGCTGTCCATGTGTACTATTTGGTCCAGAAAACAAGTACATTTTTAATCGAATTTTCAGTTAGGTTGTTAATGCAGAAAAGTACAGTTGTAATTTACACTCTAGGCAATACATCCAAACACAGAATTATACTAAAAAACGGTCACTTTCCAATGGAAAACACAGCCTCTTTTAGAAGACCCACATAACGAAATCAAACAGACCATAAACTAAAACTGGAAATGCAAGTAGATACAAATACAAAGGATTACTTCACCGCAGCCAGGTTTGCTCAAGCACACTGAACATTAGGTGCAAAAAGGAGCTGTCACTTAGGTACCTTTTCTGCCATCCATAGCTCTGAGCATGCCCTGGTGGAACACATCATCCGAGGGCAGTCTGGATCTGCCCAAGCTGTCAGCAGAATAATTCCTTAGTTTCTGTTGAGAGTTCATCTTTTCTGTGTCTTACGAGAGTAGAGTCAGTCTGGAGTTTTCTTTCCCCTGTGTATAAACCTTGTCTCTACAGACCCACAGTCCTCTGTAGGTGCCTTATCCCCCTCACACTTTCACAGACGTGCCAGAGAGCTGGGCATCAACCTGCCACATAGACGTCGTGTTCCACTCCAAACTCGCTGTCTCTTCCTCGCGCCTCAGTTCTGTTCTCCCTTCGTTAGCTCCCGTTTCCTTTCTGACTTTTTCCCCCCTCAGCATAAATGATGCCTATAGGTGAGTCTGGGCCTGTCTCTGTGCTGCTCTGACAGCTGTTTTACTATGCATTTGGAGGACATGGCAAGCTGGGCTCCACCCGCCCTTTGCTCTGCCGTGTCACGTTGGTTGTGGCTAGGACAGGAAAGGGGGGAGGGACTGGGAGGGTGAGTGCACAAGGTGTGGTGTCAAGTATACCTTGTGTATCACCCACATCATACACCCTCACACACACCTTAAGTCCTAGTTAGTGTAAGGAACAATAATCCATTATATGCAGAAGAAATCAAAGAAGAGTAATGCATACTACAGCCAGATACTATAATAGACACCATAAAAAACACAAATACTCAACACAATACAATAAAATGCATTATAATTTGACTATAATACATTTATGTGCATCATAAAATGGGAATATAACTAACCATAATTTATGACAACTTGACTTTATTTGCTCAATGTGATCACTTCTAATTGGGCTACAACTGAACTTTCTCCGTGTTCAAGTTCAGGCAGAGACATCTTTCATTATTAAGCACATGTAACATTCCTGAAACTGGTAATCATGAATTACTCACAGCGTCTGATCAGGCCGGAAGGGTGGGAGAAGGGGTGGGTGCTTGTACGATTACACAACTACCCTTCCCAAACCAGCCTCAGTATTTCACACTGCTGGCTTCCATGTAAATCATGTAGAAATAAATTAGCTACAAAATATGTGTTACAGTTCTGTTCCTGAAATACATTCCCAGGTAAATGTCTCCATTTACCAAAACTGTTGTATATCTTCTTTAGCCACCCTAAGATTGAACATTTTCCATCTCTATGACAGAACATTGAGTAATCTCTACGTAAATGTGAGGGATCACATCACACTTTCTCATTAGTCATATTTGTAGCTGAAATTATGAAGCTATGAAGTAGAAATTATGAAGCTTCCTGCATTGATCAAATAGCACAGCTTGTTAGGCATATTTTAAGCATTACAACACAGGATGTTTGGACATTCAATGGGCACATGATGTCTGCAAAGAGAGTCGTAATGCAGAAATGAGCAAGAGTATCTCACTTACATCCAATCCATCACTGCTAATCAGCTCTCTAGTGTGTCTAACCTCTAGTGTGTCTAAGTACTGTTCATTACCGTGACTGATCATTACCTGTTCAGGCTTGATACTTGCACTGTACATCTAAAATTGGGAATGTGTAAGGCAATGGGAGTGTAAAAGTATGTGTGTGTGTGTCTGTGTAAGTGTGCACGCGTCTGTGTGTATTCGTGTATTTATATTATGGTGTTTGATGGCTCCACAACAGACGTGGAGAGACACGCCTTAAATAATGACTTTAGCAACTCCATACAAGTATCCCTACAGGTGAAGGAATGAAGGTGTGGCAGAGGAGCTGAAACAAAATCCCCAGGAGCACAGGGCACACTGTCATAATGGAGCTCCCAGTTCAAATGATCAAAAGGTTCCTCGATGCCTACAAGACCACACCTTGCTTCTTGTGTTGAAATGAAAAAGAAAACAATCAGTAAAGAAAAAAATAATCAGCATGCATGCGGCAATTTGTATCACATCAATGATGTGAATGGAAAATGTATTACTGGATTATTGAAACCTGTCTCTGACCCACTGAAGTGGATCATTACAGTGTGAAGCCAGGGTCAATGCTCCAAGAGAGCCATACAGACTCACTTTCGCAAGCAAGTTGGAACAATGCTCAGGAAAACATGATAGACTGTGTGAAAAAATAACCCTTGGGGTAAAGACTCTCAAACCCTCTGTAAGAGGGGCTATCAGGAACCTTCAGCGAACCTGCCACTCAGAGCCACCTCCCCGCTTCCCACTGCATGAGATCATCTTCTATAAGACACAGCCAAGCTGCGCTTAGGCGTCACCATCACATCCTTCAGTGGAGCATGATTGAGATAACACAGGAATATAAATTATGAGTCAGCGGACTTAGCTAAAGTAGTACAACGAAAAAGATGAAAAAAGTACTTCTCGAACAGCTATTGTTCAAATAGTGTGCCATCACATTTGCATCTATCAGAGCAGTGGGAAAAATTAAGATATTGCTTTTTCATTGTATGTAGACAAAGAAGACAAAATGGCACAGTCCTTATTTTGACAGCAGCACTCTTAGTTTGTTTATCTGCAGATCTCTCATATGGTCTCATACAGTGATACCACTGAGCCCTCATTCGAACTTGAGAAATGGGACAGAGAAGCAGTAACTACATGCTCCCTAGCCAAAGTTTCCCCCAAGTAATGCATTCACATGCAGGATGTGGAACATCTTGGTAATCAGGGCTCTCCTGTAATGGCACGCAGGAGAAACGTCCCATTACTTGAAGCAAAAGTGCATATTATGGTCCTCATTCGTCTGGGCTTCCGCCAGCCCATATGGTACTTTACAACACTAAAAGCCTTCATGTAGGCTGAACCTACTCATATTCGATGGCCTATTTTTAGTGACACAGTGTCTCCCCTGTTTGCTGTCAGTTGTTCTGCGTCATATGGTTGGAAACTGGGGAAACCCCACATTGCTATTTGGGACATTAAACACAAGCGTTACCATAGTTTCCCTGCACAGTTCCAGGCAAGTACACCAATAAGAAATATGATACTATTGAACTACACTACTTATAGAGTGTAGTGTGATATTACTCAAAATAAGGATAGGTTTATACGACATCAGCTATGTACGCTGGTCTTAAACTGCACCTCCCACAGAGTGCTGACTCTGGACTGTAGCCCCGTTGCGCCCCGAGTGCTCTACCACCTCCCCACTCTCTCAGCAGGAATATTTCCACTGGCCCTGGCCACCACCTTGAAAGCTAAAGGTCACAAATGATATATGCCAGCACAAACCAGTTAAACAACTGAGGGTAAGAAACTACACTAACTCACTAGTGGTAAACTGGAAACTAATGAATGATGGGACAGAGTGCATTTTTGAGCAAGGACTCCTCTCCCCAACCAGGTGGAGCATTCTCCAGCAAATATCTGTTTTGTCTCTCTGCTTTTGCTCCTTGTTGGAGCGTGTGCTGAACTGTCTGCCCCGCCCAGACAGAGAGAGAGAGGAATGTGAATAAAATGAGGAGAAGTAAACAGTTCACCTGAGCACAAATCCAAACCACATCATGTAGCGCCACAGACACACCCTGTCTTTTCCCACTAGAACAAAACAGATGTGTGTTTATCTTTTTTTTTTAATATTACTAAAAACGTAGGTGACACTGTCTGTCTTCTGTAAAAAATATGGCTTGATTTGAAAAATAAATGTAATAGTTGAAATAAAATATATCCCATGCTGGGGTGCCCATGTGTTCTTAGCCCATCCCTGATGGAGTGCTAGATGATGACTCACTTTCCAGTAATATCTGTGATGGTCTAAATCCATGGATCAGGTGCCAATGTCATATCACGACAGGATCTGAGGATGAAGCTAAATTCTGATTAAACTTGAGCCACAACACGACAGCTCTGGCACTGGGCACTGGCATTTAAAATAACTTGATGGACTGTGCTCTTAGTCAGTATGGAATGTCCCACCTCTGTATGCTAAAGCTCAAGATGGAGGAAACACTCTGCGAATACTGTCCAATCTAATGTCTCCCTCTAATGGAGATGACTGAGAAGAACATTCAGAGATTGTCAGTCTAGACACATGGCAAGAACAGGTTCACTGCTCTTAGCAAAGTGGGAATTCAATATTTTAAGTACTTGTAAAAGTGCATTTCAGTTTTCCTGCTGAACTGTCTACAGAGAGGGAGGGATTTGAGAAAACATAAGACATTACTTTAGAGGTGATGCCGCTTGCAGTCATAGAACACTGTCTTACATAATTGCTCTGTATTTTTCCAGAGTCTGAGGTCCTGACTTAATGCCATTGTAATAGCACTGACTGCTGAAAATGGACAGGGCATTTTTCAGAGGTTCATTTTCTTTACCTCAGTGCCCTCAAATTACCTTCATCCATCATCTTTCCATGATCCAAATCAGCAACACTATAAAAAGTCATTTATTCTCACTGTGTTAATTCCTATTTAGTCCTTTAATCCTTCATTAATGATACATGGTTAAGAAACACGTTTAATGATCTCTCAAATAAAGACTACTTGGAAAAATCAAACTGGATATAGAGCTGTTAATAATAATAATAATAATTATTATTATTATTATTATTACCACCACTAACTTCTATGACTACTGCTATAGAAACCTCATCAATCCAACCACAGATGGCGACACAAAACCCTTTACTAACATGTAACAATAATAGCTTTTGGCTATGCAAGATGAAATCAACGGGTGCGCGGTGGAAACATTGAACTTCTCGTAGCAACTAGCTGCTGTTTGCAGTGAAAAACATTGACAACTATATTTTACTTGAAAATAAATTATTCAGGAAGGAAGAGTGTTCTGAATGCTGATCCTGTTTCTGTCTACCACTTAAGGGGGAAACTCTATTTGGCCCAATTAATTATTAAATAATCTACAAGAATACAAGCACACCGTACCACTGATGAAGTCTAAAATAATAATGCTCCCTCTACAGTGGAACAAAATGTAGGTTAGAAAACCTCTCACAAGCGGACATGAGAACAATCTGACCTCATGGACCTACTGTGCGCATTAACAGGTGCATCGTGTCAAAGTTTCACAACTCCCTGTATACCATGTTGAAAACTTTTGCGCAAGACCATGTAAAACACTCTTAAAAAATAAGATGCCCCAACAATTAGCTCACAAGGAACAGATGCTAATAGACCGGCCATTGGTAGGCCTTTAGTAAACATTTCTCCCGTGTAACCACTACGACTGCGTTCTTACGTATATTCCCCGGTTACCGCCTACCTAGCTAAAGCCCACCCAATTTCCATATTAAGAAAATGAAGTATATCTGCATAGCCTACCTGCGCAACACATTTTTCTGTATAAAAATCTGGTTCTCTCTCCATAGTTTATCTCATTCAGATAATTTTCCCGTCCGTAAAATAATCCAACAGTGCTCGCGTTATGCAGTGCTTTAGCATTATCGCGGTCCCCAGTCGCCATCACAGGGCAAAATGCACTTTCCAGACTTTCCTTATGCAACGTTCTCACGCGCACAATGCCTCTACTTACACAGACACGCCCCTTTCACGCGTGGCTGCGAATAAGAGAATAAGGCCACCAAATAGGAATTCCATACTCAAGAATTTTCTGTACACTGATTTTTATATTCTTGCAGTAAAAAGTGTATCCCCGCATATAAAGCTGTTTAAAATAATAACTAAAATATTAGTTATAATTAATACAATATTAATAATAAATTAAAAGTAACGAATGGATTATGAGCATGCGCTACAAACCGTTATTATGTTGTGCTTTCTTGAATTTTATTAGAAAGTGCTACTAAAATACGTAAAAATAGAGTTAAAAGCAATTGTTTGAGCACTTGTTTTGTTTGCTGTTCTAAGCAGAACACTCTGGCTTGATAACAGTTTTTTGACAATTTAAATATACCCCCCAGGCCAAATGTGTTCTACTTAGCATGAAGAAATGACTACCACTGCCAGACCTGTCACTGAAACATGTCATGAGAATATGCTTAGATTACAGCTCAGAGACAAACCAGAATTCAGTGACATCTGTGACAACCTTATATGACAATTTTATTCAGGGGACAGTTCCAATTACCACAAAAGGACTGGCATTTTGCCATGGCCTGGTATCCATTAGTCTGAATTATTCATATGCCTATTAACAGCCTTCTTAATAATCCAGTTAGAGTCTCAACAAGAAAGATATAATCTATGTAAAACATTGATCATATTTTCATCATTCTAGATGGATTAATGCAGAGTTGTCGAAGGAAAGCAAGACTGATACCAGCAGAATATTAGTAGCTGCCCTTCTCAATCAATTAAAATGTGGTTATCAACACACTTCTCACAAACACAGACAGAACCAAAACCATGGCCTGCTTTAGTCTCCCAAAACAGTAGTTTATGAATGGCATCATTAAGAGAAAGGGAGAAGAGAGAGAGAGAGAGCCCGTAATTTTAACAATATATATGTTAAAAACAAAATATATATGTTAAATATATATATGTTAAAAACAGAATCAGGAAAATCATTATGCTTTTGTCTGATCTAGTCTACTTTCTCCAGTGCCTTTTTTTTTAACAGTTATGAGCTGGGTGTAGGTGTTTGCAATGAGTTTGTCCACACTAGATAAACAAAACACAGCTGGCATCATAATAAATGTACTCTGGTTACATAATAAACTGGTACTGTATCAAATTACAACAAGACTCACTATAATTGCTTTCTTTACAGTATATTTGTATCTAAAGATGCACTTCAACTATTTGCCAAGCCTCCCAAATCATAAAAACATTTCTTGTTTAACATTTCTTGTTTAACATATATACTGTTGTTGACAGTATATATGTGCAGCATAAGTATGACTTAAGATATGTATTATCAACTGTTATGGCTCAAATTTTACTTTCATATGTTTTTGAGAACACATTCTACTTCACAAAGTCATATGAGATAAAATTATTGTAACACTGCAGTATTGGTCTCACTGACACTTGCACTACCAAACATGAAGGAGTACTTTAGCACAATTATTGGCTTGATAAGCACTTGTGCATTAGCACTGAGCTGGTGCTGTGCCAAAAGTTAAGAAATGACAGTAAATACAGTAACGACAATAGGTTTTTATATATATATAAAAACAGGTTATGAGACAAAAATGGTTGTCAAAAATTATTAACATTACAAAAGAGCCCTTTTCACAGCATAGCCTTCAGTTTACACATTTGGACCTGTTTTGACTTCATTCTCCTTAAATGACTGAGGGAAACCAGGCCTGTTAATATTGCAGCCACGTTGTGGTCAATAGGTAAAAGTAAAAAAATATATTAAAAAATAAAAATAAAAATAAATAAATACAAATTTAAAAAAATAAATCAGCGCCATCTGTCAAAGAAGACCTTGGAAAAGCTGGTTAAGCGCGTCTCTTTCCTGTGTCATAGAGCTAATCCCAACACCCTGAATAGAGCAGAGAAGAACTCGGAGTGGCTTCCAAAACCAGTACAGTCAACCATTTTGTTGGCCCAATTTACACACTGACATGCTTTCTGTGTGAGCATTATGTTCACATTAGGTTATGCTGCCCTCTTCCCACCGTAACTTTACAGTGTGGTGTGATGTAATACTGTATGGTCTTTGAACAGGCCTTTTCTTGTAAACACATAATGGAACAAGGGTCCAAAGAGTGTGTCTTTATGTTTCAAACAAACAGGAAAGAGACATGGCATGATGATTTCTAGGAAATTCATAACTTCTGATCACTAATGTTTCCAAACCATTGGTATTTGCTCTTGGAATGGAATGATATTGATACATTATCTAAAAGTGGATATTTAGTATATGGATTTGCAAAAACTATAATGAAATAATGCATAACTATATAGTGCACATTTTTACTACTTGTCTTTCATAATATATGGCATTTAATTCCAATTATTCATTCATTTATTTGTTTGATTTTTTCATTCTAAGCCAACGAGCAATCACTAGTGTTGCTGGAGAAACATTTGTGTCTTGCTCCAATAGCTTTCCAATCAGTGGCCAGCTATTTTGGATAGATATTGCAACACAGTGAGTGGAGAAAGAAACAGAGTGGTAAAGTGTAAAGCACACATTGTGAAAGCACCTTTAATGGAAAGGATGGCACAATGGCATAACCTACTCACCCTTTCACTCTCTTTTGATCCTATTAGTCACAATGGACCTGTAGCATCCACCTCTTCTAACTGTTTACTGTGGCAGAATGGAAGGGAAAAATGTGGCAATACCTTTGTAATAGGATTAGCAGTCTCATGTCTGAATGATCCGCTAGGTCAATGACAATGACAGTTCCTAAGGAGGTGCAGGGAATGAGCCATCAGCAGGGCAAAGTAGTGCCAATGGGAGAGGCCTGGTGCCAGCACCCATCACAGGTCAACTCTGTCACACCAGGTTCCATGGATCATCCCTGAGCAAGAGCTTTCTTTCAACAGGAGTTGAAACTAAAACAGCAGTTAAATTTAGCCCAGGGATCCTTCAGTCTAGAAAGCCCCAGACTGTTATGGATTACAGATTAACAAGATGCTACAAGGTCTTGTGATTAAACACTGCAATGTAAGACCATCTGATGGCTCACTGCCTAATAAAAGCTTGTACCTCAACTGAGTTATCAAAAGAGCTACCATTAATATTTGCCCAACATCTCTCCCTGCAAATATGTCTAGTACTTGACTTATTTACGCCACTCAAACAAAAGCCAATCCTATACCATCATACTATCTCTGTCATTACCACACATTAAGACAACTTGTAATTACTGGCATATTGACATTTGTGCTTGTCTGCTTTTTTGGGGGATGGTGGAGGTTGTGGGGTTAATATCAAGCTCCTGAGACTCCTGTCCCCACAGGGCCATTTAAGTCAGTGAGATGGCAAACCTCACTGATAGAAAAATGACAGCACATTTTCTTCCTTTCACCTATGTGAATGCAACTGGAGATGCACAACATTGTGGTCTGCACAAATAGGACATATTGAGTTAATAAAATGCTACATTTTGGTAAAGGTCAATCAGGCACATATACACTAAACACGTGTACTTGAACAGCAGGTTTGTACAAAACATTTTTAATGGGCTTTATAATGTTCTACATTAGTCATTTATTGTAGTATGTAACTAACAGCTTTGAAGTTACGCAAAAAAATTCAAACATACAAGTCTACAGAATATGAAGTATTACACCTGGAAAGCAGTTACAGAAAACAAACAAACAGAGTAAAATCTTTTGTCTCATCCAAAAAAAAAGTGTTTGAGTGTTTAAATGCTGCTTAAATCTGCAGTGCAGTACATTTTGTATACGAAGGCAGACTGTGGAATAGCAGCCCCTCTGGTCTCCCATCAGTTTTCTGCCTTTATACCAGCATTTCCAGGGCTACTCTCTCTCCCACAGAGACACAAGAGGACACTTGGAGGGGAGAGCAAGACATTGCCAGACGGTAACTGAAGCATAAAAACACATCACGTCACTGCAAAGCAATGACTTTATTTGAGCAGGTGTACAATAGCCTCTGGGAAGAAGAAAGATACGTTTCTCTACCATGTTTGTTCATCTCTTACATTGCCTGCTGTGCCTCCACAAGTGCCAGAGAGCTATGAGGGTGATGACATGCCCCAAAACCACCAGGGTGGGGACCACGCAGCCTCGGGGGAGGGTTTGATGGTATTAGGGTTGAAATAATCCTGGGCCAAGTTGGGCAGCAACAGGTGGGACGCTGGGCAAGATGAGAAGGGGGGTACGGCACATGTGTCTGCTGCAAAGATGATGGGCGGTTCTCATTTATAAATGATGTCTTCAAGCAAAAAGCTGGGGAGTCAGTTCTTTGTATTCTTTTTCCTTCCAGTGGGAAGATCTGCTACTCTCTCCTTCTATATCTTTACACACCTGTCTCTTTCTCAACTCAACCCTCCTATGTTTTTCTGTTCTTAGTCTCAGATTGCATGTGCTCAGAACATTCTGCCCACCACACCATATCAAAACGGAGTTATGTACTTTATAAAGGGATTAGGTGGCCCTGTCTGACTGCAAAACATATCCTTCTGACACAAAGCCAACATTATTTAAATGTCTACTTTAAATATTCAGTCCATCATCTTTTCACTGTAATATGTTCATCTTTCCATCTTTTTTTTCAGTATACTTCTGACAGTGTCACAACATCACATTAAAATCTACAGGCTTTCAAACATGGGTTCCTGAGCTGCAAAAAAAGGAAGGAATGACTAGTCTGTTAATAAACTTAACAGAAACAAATGTTTTCAATGCCCAATACAAAGAAAAGAAACTTCATCTTATTGAGATATTACACAACCAAAACAGTTTGATGTTAGCAAATAAACACAGCCCACTCCTACAGTCCACTTTGAGAAGTTTAAACACCAAACACAGCTCATAAAAGGCTAAACAAGATGGAGCCAAATATACCTGCTTCGGGGAGGAGCAGGTAGGAGTGGTGTTATGGCTCCCACAAGCAATTAACACATACATCACTGAACATCACACACCGCTGAACATCACACACCGCAGAAGATGCCACATCTGAAGTCAACTCTCCCCCTACCAATCTCAGTCACAACACGAATGTCAGTCAAGTCTGGTTGACAGTATTACAACAAGACAGATGATAGACGTAAGCAGCTTAGAATCAAATAAAGAGATGGGAGTGGGGGAGGAAAAACCTCAAAATATCACACGTAATTCAAGTCATGCATAGTGTGAACAGGTTTAAATCTGGAATAGAATTTCAATCTGGGTGGTTAAAGGTCGCACTGAAGAGGTTGTATGTGCATCTCCCCTCCTCCCTCAACAATAACAACACACACACACACACACACACACACACACACACACACACACAAACACACACACACAAAATAACATGAATACAAAGACAAACTTGAACAACAGTCATGCTGTGCTAACCTACCAGGTATGACCTTCATAGAGCTGACCAGATTGCGGGACAGGAGCACGAGGAGAGTGGTGGTGGAATGACAGGAAAGAGAGAGACTCCAGTTTGTTTGCTCTGTGCTGCCTTCTTTCTCCCCCTTCTTAATTTTGACAAGCGGTGCCTGCTGCTCAGATATGTCACCCTGCTCCTGGAGCTTTGTGGTTAAGCAGGAGGGGTGGCCATGGGCCTGGGGGCCGGTAGGGGGCTGGTAGGGGGCTGGGCAAGGGGCCAGAGGGCCAGGGAGCAGGGTATTAGAGCCCAACATGGATATAAATATCCAGCAAGCTAAGTGCCCACGCTAGATCACTTAGAGACTTCTAAAACAGTTGTGGCGTCTGCCTGGCCTCACAGGACCTGAGAGAGATCACACTGTTCCTGGATGATGGAAGTGCTATTCTGTGAGGTTATAGCACAGATCTCCAGCTTTTATAGGACACTCTGACCTGAGCCATTAAACTTCTTCTGGTAGCTACATATATGGCAGAATGGAACATCCATGACATAATGCTACTTTTTCTTGCTCTGCTTCATTCTCTGTGCCTGAACATCATATCAGCCCTACAAGCTCTGTTATCAAATTACAAGAATATGAAGATCAATTGAAGTTTGAAATATTTTAATCCAAATGTAAAATCTTGCTACAGACTGGTCATGAAGTCCATTCTTAAGCATGTAATACATTGTTCCATTATACCCTCAGGCTTAATTTTCATTGCTTTAATCTCACAACTCAGAACTTCTATATCCAACTCTATGAGTACATGTTTCCCATAATGAAGGAAGAATGCCAGGGATGGCTAGAGTTCCCTGTCTCCCTTTCATATGGTACCATGATGCACTGGAGACCTCCCGTAGTTCACGGCAGTCCCTAAATATAGCGCACTTTACAGACAATTTAAATCTAGCATATGACACTGTAAATAATGGTGATGAAAGTCTGTCCATTTAACATCCATTTTCTCATTCATGTTTACACTCCTCAGTAATGTACTTACATGGGATAATTGCAGCAATTCATCCACAATACACATCTTAGATTACTACTAATTTGAAACTCAGAGGAGCTTTTAGATAACATTGGCATCTAGAGCCTATGTTAAGCCCATTCCTCAAGAGTCACCCAATACAATAAAAATAGGTTTAAATGTTATGTTTATTATTAGGTTAAATTATGTTATCCTGATAAGGATTAACTATGCCAAAAAACCACGTTGGGCAGGCTAGACAGTCATAGATATGCACATTCATTGTCTTGGTCGTACAGAGCAGATTGCTTGTAATCAGGCATTTGGTGGCATCAGGAATAAGTATTGGTAAAAAGGTAGCATGTGACTTCAGAGAATGGTCACGGGAAGGCAGCATGTGACATCAGAGAATAGTTACTTAAAGGTAGCATGTATCTTTTCAAGATCAGAATGAATCAGTAATGATACAGCCACACATGTGATAGGGCCATGCAGACAAGATTGAATGAAGTTGAATGAAGTGTGAATTCAATACCTTTTTAAATTTAAATAAGTTGAATGCAGCTTTGTAGTATACCTGTCTGGTCATGCTAAAATTATACTGTCATGCAAATCAGCATCAACCCTGGCTACTTCTTTCAGTGTAAGACTGTTTTTCTTAAGCAAAACATTTATTCTGCTTCATACTGAAAGTTGATGACTATCTACTCTATGAATCATGCCAACACATCTGAACAAACTGAATGAATAAAAGATTGTACTACTCAGTATCCATTTAAATATAGTCTGTTATGAGTATTACAGCAAGAAGCAATTCAAATAGAATCTATTCCTAAAACATGCTGATTGCAGACTAGACTGATTACAATATCAGACTGCAGTAGGGTGACACCCACTAGTCTGTATTTATGCCACATCATTGTGCCCTATAATTAAACTGCTTCCAATAGATGTTTCCCTTCGCCTTGCTTCTCTTCTCGCACACATGCTGTCCTGCGTTAGAGGCAAAAAGATGCACACCCTGAACAACACAATAGGGAAAAAGGAAAACTATTATGTGCCAATGACTAAGAAATAAATGCCCCTTCTAACTTCCCATTTATACTTTCATTCATGTGTAACTATTTTTGCTTTACTGTTGCCATAGTACCAGCCAGCACCAACTGAAAATACAAGCACAAGACAATAGAAGCTACGGTAGAACAATAAATATATTTCCTAATCCAGCCTGTTCTCTTCATAGAACTTGGGAAACAGAGACAGAAGTACCTAACAAGGTGGCAAAGGACAAATACCCTGCTGCTTCTAAGAGCTCACTGCTTTAAAGCCATGACATAAGCTATTGATGGCATCTGATAGGTTATGCTTGCCTCTCTGAATGTGAGCCTGGGTGACGATCATGTGGCATCAGAGAGTGGCTTTCTGACTGATTCAGCCTGAGAATCTGAAAGGGTCAGGAATGTTTGGTGTAGGTAGACAGTGAAAAAGAGCATGGAATATGTGAGAAATGGTGGCACACTGTCTCTTTGTTGTGCCTTGGACTTTCTGGGTCATGCCGGAAGTCAGTTCATTGCCCTCAGTGACATGGTACGCTCCCATTTTAGTCTGTTCATAAGAAAAAAAACAACTTTTTGCACAGTTTTGCATAAGCAAACTATATATAAGGACTGAAAGAAAAACATTTTGGAGAGCTGGGATAAGTAATAAAGAAAAATAAACTACAGGCAAAATATCACCTTATCTGTACAATTGATGATAACTGTGATGTCTTTAAGTCAGACAAAGACTAAATAATCTCACCACAAAAATGAACTCAGCATTTATAATGTAGCTAGGGGGCAGTAGACAGTTGCTAAGCATTACAACCTACTCAGTACATCAGTGCAGGCCATGTGTCCAACTGACTTAACAATAAAAACAATATGTGACACTTTTGATCTACTCTTCAAGCTCTGCTGTAATATAACTGATACACTGATTTGTCCAAACAGTTGTTAGTGTTATTGACCTCTTCACAACACTAAAAAAAGGCATGGTTTTTTCATTCTGTGGATCTTCTTCTGTTGTGACAGCAAAAAAAAACAAACAAAAAAAAAAACAAAAAAAACACATCCAAAGTCCTACAGCAGCTATAAGCACTTCCTGTTATCTTGTAGATTTTGCACTAACCACTAGGTATGTTTTCATGATAGTATTGTGTTGTTTTAAAAGTAACAAAATTTACCAGAAGACCCAGTGGAACCAATAAATGTTCGCCTGCCACAACAAAGCAAACAAGAGCATGTGGTTACGGCACATTCCAGAAAATTTTGTTGCACAATTCATTGCACGAGTTCGTGTTCGCAGGCAGTGCTAGTGTTCTTAGCTTTATCTATGCTATGCTCCATTGCATGATGCACTACAGGAGCTCATGATCTCATGCAGGGCTGACCCCGGCAGCAGAAACATGATCACAGACCACAGGACGGAACCTAAAATACAGGCTTCCTGTAGCAGGGGTTACACATTCCTGAACACACAATACCCCTTTCCTGAACGGCTCTCCTCACAGCTGTTAGTGGAGAAAGAGAAGGTGATCCTAAACACCTCCCTGAATGATTTGAACATTTCCAGCAGGAGAAAGAGAATGAAGGAAGATTCTTACTACCAAGATTCCTGCAAATTCTTGAAGGAAGACCAGTGCTACCAATCTGCTTATTACCATATAGTTACAAAGCTGAAATTCCCCTTCAGAAATCTGACATTTTACAATAAATCACACAGTACATGACATCTCAGTATGCATAACAGAATACAGGCTACCAGTTGGCTAAATGTGCACTTTTTGGGGGGAGTGGTTTGGGTGTGGATGTGAAATGGGTTACTGCCAGAAACAACTGCATAAAATTCTGTTGAGAACTTTTGGGCAGAAACTCCAAACCAGACAAACAGGATGATTGTGCAAACATCCTAAAATCCACAGGGACTATGATGAAATGATAAACACATAAAAGATTAAATTATTAAAGATTAAGCTATTGTTGCCATTTTAAAGATTAAGGTATTGTCATATTAAACCGGACATTTAGACATACATTAAACTGTAAGTCTAAAGCAATCTTTTTATTAAATATTTTACTTAAGTATTATATTATTTCAGTATATTTGAATTACCTTTATCTGTTTCTATTTAAAGGAAATGTCTTTTATATTTTTCTTTTATTTGTAAAGCACCTTGAATGGCCATGTGTATGAAATGTGCTATATAAATAAACCTGCCATGCCTTGTAAGTCATTCTTAAATACTGCACATGGCTTCAAGCTCCTTATGAGCTTAGTTTAAATATATCATGTGTTACAGGTATAGGTGTTAGAGCACATTTTACCACCATATATTCAGTGAACAAGAAACACGTGTATAAAAAGTGCGCATGCTTAACAGTCTCTCAAACGAATCGTGCTCTCTGAACCTATGAAAGGAGCGACACCACTCATGCCAGCACTCACTTTGAAAATCCTACACTGTAAACACAGACAGAAACTACAGCAGTGGCTGTGACATCACAGAAGCAGAGCAAGTGCATGAGACCGAAAATTCTACTATACCTTCTATAAAGTTCGGGAAGGTTTTGCGTTCAGGCTCGTCCAGGGAATGGTCCCAGCTGACCTGTTGGACAGCAGTGCCTGCACGATCCTTGGCCAACTCCTCCAGGACGTCATAGTCCAACTCATCTCCTGTACACTGAGGCACGGGGGTTGTCACTTGACTTCCATCTGCACCTGGGCTGGCAGTCTGCTGCACCTCGATCACCTCTTCCACAACTACGATCTTCCTGCGCATGGTGCCCTCGTCCTCGTGCAGTGTTTGCGGGTCACAGGTTATCTCCTGAGTGTGCAGAGGGTCGGTGCTGATGGGCTGTTTAGTGGCTTTGATCACAGAGAGCTCTTCCTGCTCTTCTCCTCTGTGCTGTGTGTCGGGAGAGGCTGAATGTTGTGCAACACTGGGAGGCTCCCCCTGCTCTGCCTGGGGGCCGTCCTGGGCTGAGGCTTCTGCTGACGCTTGGGCTGTGGGTGCTTCTATCAGCCTCTGTGAGGAGGATGTTTTCCTTTTCTGAACCTCCCGTTCCAGTTTTCCAGTCGAGGGCTGCACAGGCTCCACCCCCTCTCCGCATGCAGGGGCTGTGTCATGTACAGCTACTTCCTGGCTGCTTTCTTCAGCACACAATTTTTCAGAAGGCATCTCGGGAGACTCATTTGTTATGAGTAGCCCAAGGCCCTGAGGGGGAGGGGCCTCAATGGTGACCTGTGCTGCTGTCATCACCTCGTCGCCTTTGATTTCGGCTGCTGCTGATGGGACTTGTTTCACTGCTGCAGTTCTTTGTTTTTTCCCTTTTCCTTTCAAAAGTTTTGGGGCATCTTCCGCATCGAGCATCTTGGAAGCATTACTCTCTGATTCTTCCACCTGTTTTGCTGGTAATAGCTTTTGTTGGACTGATATTATCTCTTGTTTGGGTACCTTCTCCTTAGACTCCACTGGCATCGCTGTTTGTTCAACACTTGTCATTTCCTTATGGACGATCAATGCTTTTGCCTGATGAGCAGCAGTTGCAACTGGGATCTCAGGTGTTGGGCTGGGATGCTGTTTCTGCTCCTCAACCTTGGCTTTCACTGCCATGGCAGAGAGACCCTCAAATGGAATTTCTGCTTTGTTCTGAGCATTTGATGACATTGCTTTGGTATTTTTGGATGCTTCATGAATGTCTTTTGTTTCTTGAGTATTGCTGGTCTTATGTGCCTTCTTACTCTGCTCAGCATTACCTGCTGCCAGAGCTGAGGATGTTGTGGGGGGTGGTGTTGATGTTGGGACAAGCGTACTGGCACTGTTTTTCAAAGATGGTTCAGAGGTTTGCTGTGCAAGATTTATCTCAGCTTCTTTTTTTTTAACGTCAACCAGATCATTTATCTCTGTGGTGTCCTTCCTTGTGGATACAGACACCAACACTGAGTCTGAAGATTTGTTGATCTGATCTTTCTTCTTGATTTCTTTCATATTTTTTCCTTTTCCTGGATGCTGCACAGCAACAGTGATGGTCTCTAGCATTAGCTCGGATGGAATAAGAGCAGACTGTGATGCTGGCAATATGCCAACTTTTTCTATAATTTTGGGAGTTTCATTCTTGGTGGACTGCTCCTGGACATTCACTGTTGCTTGCAGTGTTTTTTCCATTTTCTTATTGTAAGGAAGAGGCAGAGAAGTATCCTTAGCTTGCATGTTAGTACTGGCTTCCTGAGAGACCTTAACAGACATCTCTTCTTTGACTTTCACTTTACCTACTTTATTAGGGGACTTCGAGGACGTCACTGCCACAGTGCCTGCTGTCGGGGCAGTAACAGTGAGCTGTGCAGGCAGGTCAGCAATGACCGCAGTCTCGGCAACACTTTTAATCAAAGCCGTCTCTCCATTGTTTTTGCACTCCTCTGATGGCATCTTCTGTGTCCCAGACATGGAGATCTTTTCAGCCATTTTGTGTATTTCATCCTTAATACGATGTTCCTGAACTTTCTTGGTCTCTTTGGCTTTTGTTTTTTTCTCCATTTGTTTTTCAGTTAAAGGAGGCATTGAGGCATCCTTACCTGGCATACTAGAGGCAGTTTCTTGATAAACGTTAACAGAAGACACCTTTTCCTTGAGTTTTACCTTCTCTGCTTTATTCGGGGAAACAGAAGTGGCTGCTGCAACTGCACATGGTGTTATGGATGTAATGGACAGGTGGGCAGGCAAATCCCTACTTCCTGTGGCCTTTGGGGTACTTTTACTCAAAGCTGCCTCAGTGCCTGCCTTGCTGTCCTCACATATCATTTTCTTCTGCATTAGAGACTGTGCACTGCTGATTTCAGCAGGTGGCTGGTGGGAAAGTGCATCTGTGGTTGTTTTCTTCCTGACTCTTCGGTCTACTTCTCTTTCATTTTGGCCTCTGTGAGGCATGGGTTGGACTTGCTCCCTGGATTCCCATGATGTACTGGTCTTCATCTTATCACCAGCTATTGAACGACCTAAAAACCTTGAGTAGTTTTCATTGGACCTTGCTCCCTCTTCAGTTCCCATCTGCTTGCGACGATATCCCTGCCTCTCTGACAAAGCCTCCTGCATCTCTGCACCTCCCCTTCCTGGTTTAGGAACATATGAAGTCGGGCCCTCTACAGCCTGCACGCGTGTGGCCCTCTGGACAACGGCCAGGGTGGCAGCTGGACGACGCACCCTCTGCAGTGGAGTGGGCACAATCTCAGGTGGCAGATGTAAATAATCACGCAGGTAAACAATGCCCTCATTAGTGAGATACCAATAAAAATGCCTCCATGCAAAAGTCTCCCTAACAAACCCTCTGGACTTCAGAGAGTCCATAGCTCTAATCACCTGCAGATTCCCTACCCCTGGGATCTCAGGGTGATTTGTCTGCGGACGCTTGTCTTTCTTGGCCACCATGACACCATCCCGGAATAGTCGCTCATAAATGGCCCTCAGGTGGTTCAGGGGCATAAGCATTCCAGCAACCATTGTGCTTGCTTGGGCTTTCTTGCAGTGTAAACAGCAACACGGAGCCTACTCAGTCAAAGAAGAACAAATTACTGAATGACCTCACTCTGCTTCACTGTGCAAGGGTCCAGTGGCAGTGCCGGCTGCCACGTGCTCTCAATTCAGTCAAAAAGAATGTTTAAATAAGTCCTTCCACTGTTTGTGTCTCTTTTCTTCTTCAGTTCTCTTTAGTCCTCAGACAGTGAGTCTGTTCCTTCTTGTTAAACTTCTCAAAGTGGGAAAAAAAAATTCTTCCTGAAGTAAAGTCGACGGGAAATGTGTTCCCTCCTTTACGCAGTCTCCTTTGGAAATGAGCAGAGACTGGCTTGGCAGAGCGGCAGTGACAGAGAGAGGGGGTGTGTACAACAGGGAGCGAGAGAGCGAGAGAGAGAGAGAGAGAGAGAGAGAGAGAGAGAGAGAGAACACTGTGCTACACTCAGCCCCTCCTACCTCTCACACAAGGAAGAAAAAGTATGAAACAAAAGTCCCACAGGCAGACTATTAACAGCTGTGCTTGATTTGAATGAAATGAATGAAAATGAAGCAAAACAAGATTATAACTGAAAAAGAGGGAAAATGACTTGTGAAAAAGGTTAAACAAACCTAATGCACACTCC